>NC_087550.1:90073057-90303057 GCF_036250125.1 Pseudopipra pipra | reverse complement strand
GGGGGAGGAGGATGGAGGGTGCTTAATATCTGGGGAAAAGTAGCAGCAGATCCATTGCTGCCCTCTCCTGGAGGTGTCCTGGGAGAAAATGGCCAGGAGACAGGGTTGGAGACCAGGACACTGAAGACATGCTGAATCAGCAGATCTCATGGGAGCTCTAGGCCCTTTGTTTTGTTCTTGTTTTCAGTGGTACTGGGCTGGGAGCTCAGTCTCTTCTGAAACACAGCAAGGAAGAGAGTTTCATACCTCTATATCTTTTCTGAATGGAAAGTACAAGTACAAATTCACCAGCTTTTAATGTTCAAAAAGCAGTGCATTTGGCAAATACGAATGAGTCCACTTTCTTCATCTGCTTCAGGTGAGCCTACTGACATCTCTTACATGTCTGAAGGCTAGTAGTGCCTGAGACCATATCCAGCTCTTGGGTAGAGGGTCCAGGGGAAGATAGATGGCACTGTCTCTCTGAGGGGCAAGGTTTGTCTGTCTGACCAATAGTTAAAGGTTTTGGTTGACCTTTGGAAAAAAAGACATGGCAGGTGTCCTCTCATTGAGGCTAAGGCTAGGATTGATAAACTGGTCAGCAATATCTCATCCTGTTACAGCAGGAGTTAAAAGCTGGGATTCTTTCATCACGATAAGACCTCAAGTCCACACAGGATCCTTGAGCAATTGATTGACCTCATAACCAATCCAAGAAGCTGGTTCATTCGAACACACCAAACCTGCTGATTTTTGAATGAGGGGTATTAATGCATTTATTTGAAACTCGACGCAGAAAAAGAATGTAAAAAATGTAACTGTCTTCTGTACTCAGCTTATTGGAATCAAAGCTGGGAAATGAACAGTTTCTGGTGCACACCATGATGAAGACTTTGTATTCAAAGTCTATTCCCTCAAAGACAAGGAGTGGCTTGTCTTTGAGGGAATAGCTGTGCCAACACAATCATCATCAAGTCAGCAGAAAAATCTGAAAAAGCAGGTCAGTAAAAGTTTCCTCAAAAGCAACATTTTACTTCCATGAGTGCTGCAGTCTTCAGATAGGGAAATATTAAGGGTCTGTAATCTGCATTCCTTGCACTTCTACTTCTAGCCACACATTCAGTGAAAATATTATTGCTCCAATGGCCTCAATATTTCACACAGCAACACATTTTACTATGAAAAATACTGTTGTCTAGGGCTCTAAGTGTGGAGGATAGAGTAGTGTCCTAGTTACAGGGGCCAGGACCAGTTTATCACTATATGAGTATAACCAAAACTGTGTGTTCTACACTTTCTGTGTCATTTCTGATGAACTGTTAATAGATGGATCATTTGCAGCAGCTGACCAGGGCACACCTGACACCTCAGGCTACATGTTGGGTGTTAAAGAACCCAGCTAGGCAGGGGAGTGTTTCTTTGTCTCCACACCAATGACTCAGCTGTGATAACTCCCCTCCAGGGAGGCATTAGTGCCTTCACACCCAGCCTGAGGGGTCATTTCTGCTAATGGGCCACAATGGACTGGCATAATAGGACTGCAACAACCTAGACCATCAAAGATTCTAAAAGTATCCCATGACACACAGAGTTAAATCACCCACTGTGAAACTCTCCACTCTGGGGAAAGTACTGGGCATTCCCACCTGAACATGAGCATATATAATCTTTGGGTTTTGGGACTTCTGGTACCATTTGTCGGATCCAGAGAAGGACCAGAACTCCAACAGGACTGTGACTGCCACTCTTGATAAGACTGCGATCATTACTTCAACAGAATTGCGACCATCACTGAGACCAACAAGTTTTCCTTTCCATTTACTTTGCACCCAGGTGGGCCACGTGGTGCTCAGCACACAGACTAACGAACACTGTTCTGTTCTTGTCCCAGAGTGCTGGGTTATACATCTGTCTTTGTGGGTTAAAACCATTTTTTTCTCAGTATCATTGTATTTATTGTAATCTTTTTAGTAAATTGTAACTCTGACTTCTTATCTCTCTTGAGTTGGGTTCATTTCTCCCGGTGGTTTACTTTTAAACCAGCACAAGTAGGAAGTTTCCTTTTTGCCTACATTGTTAGCTCCACTGAGAACTCCATGCAACCAAAATTGCCAAGTAATCAAAAGCCCGGTGTGTAGAATGAACTCGAAGGAAGCAACTCTCTACATGTAGCTTTGTGTACAAAAAGAATTTTAATGGTGAAACATTACTAATCCTTAAACAGTATGTCCCAGCTATAATTATTTTATTAATATTGTAATTAATTAGGAAATACTCTCCATCTCCTATCTCTTCATTCACCTTCCATTTCATTGTGTCAAAAAAACTGTAGCTACAAAGCACTTCTGATCCAAAACCACTCTATAAGGACAAAAAGATGCAGTAGTATCAACACAATAAGAAAAAAATCATCAGTTGTCTTCTGAAATCAGAAAACATTGGATTTTTACAAAAGAGGGCAAGGAAGTAAGAACTGTCAGAAGACATCATCCAGCTGAATGTGCATTCATATTTTACTAGTTCTGTCTCATACCGAATGTGGGAATCATGAGGCTCCATTAGGTACCTGTTCTGGTTTTCATAGTGTTTCCTGAGCTGTGCCTCGTCCACCTCAGGGAGTGCTTCTCTTTTCACTCTTGGAGCCAAGAAAGTCTCAGGAAAGGTGAGATGTAGAAGATCAGAAGATGGAGGCTTGACTGGACAGCTAAATACTGAACATGTCTTTGCATTTTAGCTGGATTAATGTAACCCCTGAAACCTTAGAAACGGATCTCAAGAGCTGAGTGGGTAGGGCGTATGTTTTTCCTAAAAAGAAAATTACTTAAACCAACCTTTTGCCTAATAAAATTTGCAGTCACTTTTTTTTTTCTGAAAAAAAAAAAAAAAGGAACAAGAACACCTAGAAAAAACAGGATCCCTGGAAGAGATACTGAAGCAACTATTCCTAATTAATTATTGTGTTCACCTACATGCTGACAGGACACAAAACAAATGAAGCGGAAAAGCTGCTTCTCCTAGAACTAGGGTACAATATATCTTAATACTTAGGAATGAGAAATTGGAAAATGGGAGGACTGCAACAGAGTGAAGAGCTGACAAACACAGTCATGAATGAGGAAGGCTGCATGGGCTATGATGAGATAAGTGAGAAAAGAGACTGAAAGATGAGGAACTAGGAAGCTTTCTATAAGGTGAGATACTTGGTCAGGATTGTTATGAGACCCTTGTCATTCAGATTATAATTTACAGTAAACCTTCCCCATGTGCCCTCACAGGTGTTGATGATAGAAGAACTGACATCACAGACAAATTTTCAAAAATGTAAATATGGGCAAATAAATAATGGAAAAGCTGATTACAGAAAGACACCTGATAGCTTTTGTCTGACACTCAAGTTAAAGGGTATCAATTATTCCTATAGCATGATTGCACAATAAAGTAAAAAAACTCCTTAAGGAGAATGGTATATATTTCATTTATTATACATCACTCTTATGTTTACAACTGAAATACATCTTTCCTTGGGGACTGTACCATCATTTATTTTAAATCAATGTTTAAAATTAAATGATAATCCTCAAGAGAGTGAAGACTCTTCAGTTACCAGCCCTTCCAATTGGAAATCTTTCTTTCATGTTTCTATTTAATACTCAGTCCAGGGTTTGAAATTAATTAAAAGATATCCTTTCTCTAATCTTTTGATTATTAGCTTCAAAGTTGGTTTTTTTTTCTTTCCCTTCTTTCTTTTTTTTTTTTTTAAAATACACAGTGTAATAATGACTTCATCTTTTAGCAGTTGTATTGGGTTTGCATGGCCAGGTTTTGGTACTGGCAGGACTACAGGGGTAGCTACAGGGCTTCTGTGAGAAGCTGCCAGAAGGTTCCCCTGTATCCAATGCAGTCAATGCTCCAAGACTTGGCTCCAAGACCAACCCACTGCTGGCCAAGGCTGAGCCCATCAGCGATGGTGGTAGCGCCTCTGGGATATAACATGTATAAAGGGAGGGGTAAGTTACTGTGCAACAGCATTTAGAGAAGAGAGGAGTGAGAATGTATGAGATCAACAGCCCTGCAGACATGAAGGTCAGTGAAGAAGCAGGGGGAGGAGGTGTTCCAGGTGCCAGAGCAGAGATTCCCCTACAGCCCATGGTGAAGACCATGGTGAGGTAGCTGTGCCCTGCAGCCCATGGACTGCCTGCAGCCCCATTCACTGTCCCCCTGGCCATTTGGTGAAGAGATAGAAAAAATGGGGAGTAAAGGTGAGCCTGAGGGGAAAGGAGAAGCGAGGGGGAAGGTGGTTTTAAGATTTGGGTTTATTTCTCATTATCCTACTCTGATTTGATAGGTAATAAATTATTCCTCCAAATCGAGTCCATTTTACCTTTCATGGTAAAAGGTGAGTGATCTCTCCCTCTCTTTATCTTGACACATAAGCATTTTGTAGTATTGTCTCTACTCTGTCCAGGTGAGGAGTGATAGAGCAGCTTTGGTATGCACCTGGCATCCAACCAGGGTCAACCCCCCACAGCAGTATATTCAAACTATTATTAATGTACAAATTGAATTATTTTCTGACCAATAATTGATGGAGAAGGGTCTGGTGGTGGCAAATTATAGGTTCTTGCTTAGGAACAGTCACCTGATGTGTAACTAGTGCCTTTATAGTATTTAATTGCAGTTTCCCACTTTCAAAATCAAATATAAGGGGAAACTGTTAATAAGATGCCCTGTTTAATATCACTCAGTGACTTCTTTTGCTGCGTCTTGGGACACAGCTTTGCCACATGGTATTCAACATCCATTTCACTTGTAGAAAGTACCTTTTTTCCAAGCTCACTATACAAACTGAGTACAGCAGTGCGGGGGAATGCATCCACCCCCTCACAGTTTGCAGAGGTCAGGTCTGGCCTACATATGGAACCAGGAAATCTGCACTACAAATGTTTGTCATCTATCCATGTTTTCATCTCCTATTAGCATCCTGACCCTCTCATAGCATGCTTGACCTGGTGTTTTACTTGCATGAGTTACATGGGAGAAATACAGGACTTCAGGATCTTGAACGAGCAATGCAATGCATTTCATCACCTTCACAGAAGATTTTTAAAAGAAAAGAAGAAATAAGACTTATGACTGAAAAAAATTTATTCCAAATCAGTAGATCCATAAACCCCAAAGTATATTATGTCCATGTTCTAGATCATTTCAGCTTTGACACTTTCACAGGCTCTGGTCTGTAGAGAAATAGCTCTGGAGTACTAATAACCCTGAACTCAGCTTCGTGCTGCCCCACTCTTAAGCATTCATGAGGTCTCACTGTCATTCAAGGGGTCCACAAGGACACTCATCTCTGATTGCAGAAGTAGGGATTTACTGAATGTTGTCTGTATAGGATTAGTAAAAATGAAACCCCTCTACTCAAATATGGATTTAAACCCTGGACCAGAGCTCTCCACTGTGTGAAACACACACAGCATCTTACTGTGGGCTCTGCCTCTCGTTTGGACAGGGTTTCCTAAAAACCAGGGTTCTTCCTATACATAGTGTTCATATTTTTAAACAGATCTGTAGCTAGCAATGTGGACTAAGAGCTTACAGATGATGGAAATCTCCATTCCAAAAATCTGCTTTGAGTCTGCTCCTAAACCTTTGTGGGAAGCATAGCCAGTGTATATCTTTATAAAGACAAAGTGAGCAGGGAGTGTGGCTGCAGGAATGCCTATATTTTCCAAAGGAAAAAGAGTCAAAAAGCCATGCAACAATATAAGAGTCTGCTAATGAGGTCACACTTCACTCAGTGCGACTGGAAATACAATTTTCTGATACTTAAGGAAAACTGTTAATATAATAAGACTTTTATCGAAGATTAATTTGAAATGGAAGTTACTAATAAGAGGATAGAAAGCAACTAGAACAGTAAGGGTAACATATCAGAACAGCAACTTTCACATAATTTGAAGACTTTTGTTCTTTCATGTCACATTAGTGACTTTCATATACCTTTTTGCAATTTTCATATGGTATTAGTGACATTTGCGTCTCAGGAGCAACTTTTCATATATGCTCTCCGAGAGACTTTTGTCATATGCTGGCAGCTTTCATATTTTATTTAGGATTTTAACTTACTGTCAAATGTTCCGTTCCACAGAGATGAAAAGAAAGTCATTGATGCTGCACTTCTTAAACTTCTTAATAATAGAGTGGATAACAACAACTGGAGTTTGAGGAAAAAAAAATCCCTCACCTTTGCTGCATTTTGGGGAACAACCCATACGGTCCCTGAAACCTGCAGCTATGCAAATGGAAAATTGTATTTTATGATTAATTAAAACTTCCCATAGGAAGGTGGCCCCTGAAGCTCTCTCAGAAAATAAATAGAAAAAGAATCAGAAAGCTGGTTGTTGTTTTTCTCCCTTGAGCAGACTATTCATCCCACTGTAAGACCGCAGAGTGAATGAATGATGGAATATTTGACTGATGTAATTTATGGTGCTCCATATGACAGCCTATTTCAGAGTGCTTGAGGTTTTTACAGTCTCTGGTAGTAGTACCTGCTGCTGAAACAAGAGATTACTCTCCTTGGACAGACAGTAATTTAATAGTACAACTGTGTAGCTAGCCACCTCCTACTGTATTTCACCACCCACTCCAGTCAGCTTTTGATAGATAGGCCTCAGCATTTGGAATATGAAGAACTATGTATCCTGCTCACAGTCTTAAGAGATACATCAAGGATGAAATATTGGAAGGAAAATAAATAAATAAAAATATTAACAAAGTCAAGTAAGCACTGGTTCTTAGTTTTGTTGTTTTTACTGAAACTGTACAATGAAAGGATGTATCTCACTGTATATTGGGTGCAGCTAGCTTTTCAGGCATATAGTCCACACTGGCAAGGTTTCTGGTCTTGGTTGGTTGTTTTGTTTGTTTGTTTTTAATATTTGCCCACAAAACTGTCTCAGTTCTCTGTAAAGTTACATTCTAAGAATCATTCCAAAAATCTAATTGAGCCCTTTCATTAATATTTAAAATGCTGCTTTGTGCGTAAGACCAAGGTGGATGTGAATCTGTCAGGGTGAAAAAGGATTTTTTTTCTCCTGGACCCACAGTCCCAGATTTCAACGGTCAGATTTGGATGCATGCACAGGCATTCAGTGTGTATCCCCGTGTCCAGGTAACAAGGGGTCAGGGTCCTTACTGTTGAAAGGTTTAACTACTACCAGGGCTAAAGGTATTAACAGCACATTGGGATTTCCCTGCCTGTAGTTGGGGTGCCTGAATGGGACTTGCATCATCTTTTCAGACACCACAGTTTCCATCAGAGGGTGAAATCAGTGGTGGGCTATGTTTAGGGAGCAGCTGTGTGTCAGGTAACCCTGAGGTGCCTCCGATGGCTGTGCACAATTTATTTCTCAATTAGAGAGCCCCAGAGCTGAGCTCCTGTGAAAGAATGTTGATAGTAGCAGGAACAACCTGCTGAATCACCTGTCTCTTCCATTCAAAAGGTTTTGAAGCCTATAATCCTCAAGTTGCAAGTAAACCTGATGATGGCACTGTTGAAGACATGCCATTGTGCAGGAGAAAATCTTTGATTTTACCAGATCAAAGTGGTGAACAAAGTGGAGGCTCTGTAACTTCTGATGCAGCCATGGCATGGTGAGGAAGATGTCATGTCCTTGGTCCCTGTTACAATAACTGTCCCAAATGACATAAGGAGCCTATAGAGGTTTCCTACATGCAGAGTTCAGCATCAGCTAAATGGTGACTTCCTAAATGCACATCTCCCCCTTCATGGCCAGAGAAAGCTTGCATTGGGACAACTAATGGATAATACCCCAGCTTTCAGTCTCTTCCACTGCATGTAGGCAAGTAAGCTACCTGTGCCCTGTTTCCCTGGACCATCAACTTTGAGCCTCATGACAGAAGGCAAAACAGTCATCTGCCTGATGAACAGCTTCACTGTTCCTGGCTGTGATAATAGCAAATACACTTCTCTCTGACTACTACTTCGTATTCCTTTTTTACTTCTTGAAACTGCTCAATTCTAGCCTTTCCAGACACAGTGCAGGAAAAAAAAAGGCTTTTAGAATAGCCAAGGGACCTCTCCCAGTGTGAATAGTCCCATGAATATTTATTCATGGTAGGATTTGCTTTGCTTTTGTGTGAACATTACTGTGAATAAATTCTTACTCTAAATCTAACTAGATATTTGTGAATTAGCAAAAAGCCATGTAAATCAATGAATTTTATTTGCAAGAATTTTTGTGAATCCTTCCTCTCCCCTCTCTCCCCCTTCTCCCCCCTTTAATTTTGTCTCTTGGCTCCATGTTCAAAAGGAAAGGAACAAATATGCCTTTTCACCTCTTGCACACACACGTATCAGCAATTGATTAAGAATGGGACAGACCAGAGTGAAAAAATCTTGGACAGCTGCAGGTATAATTTGCTACTAATAAGGAGGTGAAGGAACATCCAGCAATGTTTATTCTCTAAGGATGCCATCCAGCATCTGCCAATCACTTGTGTGAGGATTTGAGTGCTCACAGGCCCCACTGAACTCAGGTGGGCTGACGGGTTCCCAGGTGTGCTCAGCAGCTTGCAGAATCAATCCTTCAGTGTACAGCTGCAGAAGCAGAGCCCGGTTCTCAGCAGCCGCCACAGGGGAGACTGTGCTACCAAACAATTCTCGCTGAATAAAATCTGGGTTAAGTCTTCAGCCTTCTGCGGTCATTGTGCTGGGATGTCCTTATGTAGGGAACTGGTTTTAGGCTATAAAGAGCACCTAATCTAGGCACAAGGCAAAACAGGAGCTTTTCTTCACAGTCTCACTCTCTGCTTATTAGAAGTCTCCATGTCTTCAGTGCTGTGGTCAAGCGTCCCAGAGCTAGCAAGTATGCTTCAAACTTTCTGCTAATAAAGCCCCTGCTGTGACTCTGACTACCTAGATCCTGTTTACAACCTCCTGAAAATTTTTTTCATTTTCCCTTGGACCATCCAATCCGTATTATGTCTGGTAGTGCATCTCCCAATATTACTTCCTAAAAGCCTAGGTTTTCCATGCTCCCTTTTTGCACTTTCCAGTCTATATCATGCTTTCCATTACTGCTATCCCCTTAGATGCCCTTCTACCCTCTGACTATTTTTTAATTTATTTTTGCCTCCACGATCCATCACTCTTTTTACTTCCTTGTAAACGTGGTCTTAAATATCTCCCCATGTGCGCAAAAGCCCTTGAACCTGATCTACAGGTTTCTGATCACCCTATTTTCTCTGTTTTTCTTTTGTAACTGTTAAAGAAACAAAATCTGGGTCCAACTGCTCCTTCTTCTGCCTTCAACTCTTCACCTTCTTCCTCCCTTCTGCAGGGAAGAATTGCAAAACTGTGTTGATGCTGTATTTTCAATATCAGAGTCATTATTACTTTCAGGAGAGAACTAATAAAAGTGCAGATTTAAAAACATTTCAACTTTATCTAATTAATCACTGAATGCCAGTAGAGCCTTTTGGATTTGGACTATCCCTTTCAAGGAGTATTCTCTGGAATACTCTTTAGCAATATTAAGAGGGATCAAATGTCATTCTCTGAGAGTAATGTCCTTGCTACAGATTTTCACTTTATCTTTTAGATCAACTTTCCCTCAAAAAACCTCTGCTTATTCACTCACTTAATGGTTTTGAGAACTGAACCCTGTTTGTTAGCCACAGGGCATGTTTGCTGCAAGGTCCAGCAAAGCAATAAATACTTTATATTTCCTGGCCAGCAGCTCTTCAGTCTGACTTGATATGATGAACTGCAGAGTCTAGATGGCAAGTCACATCCCTTACATTTGGCCTGCCTAGGCAAACAGCTAACATTTATGCTAGCTTTAGGTGGTTTAAAATCTTTTTTCACCATGTTAACTTTCTTCTTCTATAGGATCCCTAGAGAACAGGGGAGGTTTTCATCTCACCGGGATGTCCTTGAGGGAGGGTGCATACTAGACTGGGCCAAATTCAGCATTGTGGTCCAACAAAAAATGTCTTGTTTATGTCATCACAATAGCACACTAGGCCCCCTACTTTCATATTCTTAAATGGGATTTCAAGGTGAAATGCTACCCTCTACTCATGTTGGCACTTGTGATCAGCATACGAGCACCACAGGCTGGGTCTTAACAGACAATCATAGGCTAGGATTGGGGTTAGGTATTAAATATGTGAAGTGATATCCAAGTAGCAATGAGAAAAATATTCATTTGAGTTCTATGAATATTTGTGGTGTGTCATATTCCATGACAGCCGCTTGAGCTCAGGAATGCTGTAAGGGGCTACAACATGATGTCACTGACACTGCATTAGTCATACCAGGGAAATACTCTGTTGGTCAGAGACATAAATGAGATGCTGAGAAATGCTGCTTGATCTTACCCACCTCTGTTTTAGGGTGCTAACAGCTTTTCTGAATTTCTCTATTCTGAAATTAATTTGAAGTCCATTCTGTAATAGACTGTTCAGTGAAAATTCCTAATGTTCAGCATAATATATGCTGACATCAGATGTTGCTACTTATTATTTCTTTTATTATGATAAAAATGCATATTTTAAAAAATCTGATCTCCTCTGCTTGTTTAAAGTTAAAATACAGAGAAATAACATTTAGGAAACATCCATAAATTTCAGAAACCACGCACTTATTTTGCAAATACTTGAGCCCTGAGATTATCTAACGGTTATATTTTCTTCTTCCTCTTTTTCTCTCTCCACCTCCTGTGATCCCTCCTGTACCTGCTTTCTGCTACCAGTTCAGTCAAGGCAAGAATGCCCAATAAAATACTTTTATGGTGTTTGAAGTGATGTGCTATTAGAAGGTTCACAGTATCTGCACATCTTCAGCTTCTGAGACTTTCTAAATCCTGCAGGTAAGTCTTGGTTCTCATTCCCGTGTGTGTTTTTTAACCCCCCAAATTTAAAGGGCAAAATATTTTTTTCTTTATTATTGCAAGCACAAAGAAAACCATATAAAATCCTCAAGGAGCAGCTGCTCTGCAAGGACATTATGACTGTCCATGGTACTGCTGTAACATGAGCATCTGTCACTCAAGAAAATGTCATCTTGCCCAACCAAATCCCTTGTGCAATCAGAGTGGAGAAAGCACTTGTTTAGAAAGGTTTATGGGCTGACGTCTGTTTGAATGAGTAACATCTGGGCTAGGATGGGCAGGATGCACATTCTTGTTCGACCAAGCCACTGCATCTTAATAGAAAAGTGTTTTTTAATGGAAAGGAAAACACCACCTAAAACCTCGAAACAAATTCACCACATTCACAGTTTTAAATCACACTATTTTCTAAGTCTCAGTTGGAAAGAAAACCAACTTTCACAAAACCACATCAATAATCTTTAGGGTTCATAGTTTATAATTTGCAATATTACCACAGCAGATATTTGAGACAAATATCCCGTTACTGTTCTTGGGTTTGTTAATCAAATCACCTCTTCAGGAAGAAAATCCTGCCTATTAAAAGTAAAGGCTTGCACAGAACTGGGAGTTGAACAAGGCTTTCATTTGTGTGGAAACAAACACATTGGATTCAGAAATTACTTATGATATCAAGTTATAATATATACCTAACTGTCAGATTATAAAGCATAAATATTATTAGATCATGTGAAAATTATGAGTGTTAGAGAATGAAGTTCTTTTAATAATTTTAATGGCCAGAGAAAATTTTACAGTGCAAGTCTAATTCTCATGTAAATCTACTGATTTCACCACTCTAAATCAAATTTTACCTCCTTAAGTAGGACTAATCAGCACTAATTAAGGAAGTTTCTTATTTTCCTTCCACATTTAAAGATTACCTTTTCAATCCTCATTATATATACAGCAGTTGCTTTGTTAGCATATGCCACTGTAGGTTAAAAAGTACTCAGCAGAGTGATTTGTCTGTTTCATATTTTGGCTTTGTTGTTGAAAATTTTTCATTTGCTTTTGCTTTGAAGTGCAGAGCAGCACCCTTTCACTCACCTGCCTTTTTTTGAAGGCAAAATGTAAATTACAAGAATTTATTTTCTTTGCTAACAAACATTACTTCCTTAGGTTTTTATCACCTTTAGATACAACTTTTTTAAAGATACAAATTAAATCTGAATGTTATGAGATTTCCCAGAGGAATTTTACCTTCATTTACAGAGACAATGTTATACTTTTCTCCGTTCTTTTAAAGAATTAACAGAAAGAGGAAAATGGGGTTAAGACTGATTGCTAAATCACTAACTGGTGATCTAATAGATCTGTGGATGTTTCTGTACTTGAAGATGTGTCAAGGTGGCATATGTATACATGTATATATGTGTGACTCTCTCCACGCACCATACATACACATATAGAACTCTTTTGCCACAAGAAATATTTTACTTTAAAATAAACCCCACAGTTTCCACCAAAGTTTTTGCAATTCCAAAGATTATGAGGCACTTTTTCTGCAGAGCTCTGATCAGCAGATTTGATATATGGGTATAGATCAATTTTTTCTTATGGCAAATCTATATGTTATTCTACTTCTTCATTTGATACTATTTGCTGAGTGGCTGTTACTTGGGAGCAAAGGTCAGTATCTTGCTGTTGGAGCAGCCGAGTAATCTTTTACTCCTCATAAGGGTAGTCAGAGATATTAAATCACAGTTGACGTACCTGAAGCACAGCAACTTCATCCATATTTTATCTGCTGTAAATTTAATACCACAGCACTTTTTAGGGTGATGTATTTATTAACTGGCTGGGGATGAGCAGTACAGAAATTCAGTTTGTTCAGGAAAATAAAATGAAGACACTCTGACAAGTTTATGAAGTAAGCACAATAGCTATTTATTACTTTTTAAACATGCAGTGCACCTAAATGTTTTTAGCAGTGTTTGCCCAAATAAATGAATAAAGCTTCCCAAATCATCTCTGTTTACTTTTCTTTTGAATTTTAATAAAGTTTTTGCTTTATTTTAAAAAGCATATGCTAGCTTCCTTCATAATAAAAGGCATTCTTTATGGAAATAAACATAGCTAAATGTTCAGATAAGCTGGAGAGGGGCATTGTGGGAAGAGAAACAAATCATTCACAGCCTACCATATATTAATCCCATCTTTTCCATTTTTGGTTCTAATTTATTTTGTTCTTTACATTCTACCACCACCAAAATAAATGGAGCCATGAATACAAAAAATTTTTAAATGCAAGTACCCACCTTCTACTAGCTTCTATTGCATTTGAATAGCAGTTATTATTTTTATTCAGTGTTACTCTTTGTATTTCTCATAGTAAATAATTCACACAACTTTTTTTCCTTGTAACCAAGATATGCTTATGTTTTCAATCAATTGAAAAAAAATCATTGTAGATATTTTCTTCCTTCATTAGCAAAGAAAAATATTTAGATGTTAAAAAAGCATGCTATACTGCCAAAAAAGGCCACTGTGACTTTACTTCCTCTGTGTACAAAGTGTTCATGATTTTATTGCTGATCACTGAAAACCAATGACCAACTCAATCTGGGAAAACTAAGTTTTTGCCTACAACCGCTCTGGAAACATGCCAAATGTGGTATGCTGGGTTTGTAGACCACAATTACATCAGAGGAATGACACTGGCAGAACTCAAGGAACAGCTCAAGAATCTGGTCAACCCTTTTGCTCTGTGTTCTTCAGTGACAGAGGACTGCATGTATCTGTTCCTTGAAGTCCAAAGGGACATCCTCTGCAAATCAAGTGTCTTTGACCATATGTGTGCTTCAGGTGCCATTTCTGCACAGAGGTATTGTGTTTTTATAGGGTTGTCTATGAAAAGGACGAGTCAAGTGACTAAACAACCACAATAGCTCTTTGCCAATCTTTTGCTGTGGTATTTGTTTCCTTCAGACAGTCCGTGAAATATTAACTACACAACACTGTAGATTCTCGTTCTTTGCTGCTATATCATCAAAAATTGATTATTCAGGTTCTTGGAGATAGGACACCAAACCACAAGACCTTTCTCTTGAACTCTCTCCATGCTGAGGTAGGTAATTAAGCCACTCCTTATTTGTGCCAAAAAGACAAGAACAGAAAGAGAAATCCACAGGAATCGATGCCTCAGACTGAATCTCCTATTTACCTCAGGAATATTTTAGTTTTTCTGCCTCCACTTCTGTGCAGAACAAGTCTCATCTGCATTCCTTTATTGAGATGATATTGTGTTGGTCTCCATCCCTTTCACAGATCCTCATTACAGGATCACCTCCGCCCTCTTGCTGTTTAGTGCTTACCGCAGTTTATTCCCCAAGGACCCTTATTATTAAATATTATCTCTCACTCCCACTTTCCTTTTCCTTCCATTTCAGCTTCTCAGACCCATTTACCCCCTTCCTGCATCCTCCCTAAATTTCTCACAGTTTTTCCTCTCTTCTACCTCCTAGAGTAGAATTTAGCAGCACATTGGCAGAACATTGAGGCCAAAGGGAGAGTGCCCTTTGGTTTCAAGGGGCTTTGGATTACCAGTTAAGCTTCCATGACCACTTGTCCTGTCTGTTGTAAAGCTCCACATGAGTATTATGCTGCAGAAAGCATCACAGCAGAGAAGCTGGATGGCTCCAAAGGCTCAGAGTGGAAGGCTATAACCATATATTCATCTGCCAGTCAGAGAAGGGAAACCCTGGGGCAAAACTTGCACAAAATAAGCCCCATTATTCAGACTGCAAAGGGGAGGAAAATCAGAAGAATTTTGCATTCAGGACTGACATACCAGCAAAGACTGCTGGCACAGAATAATACTACGTAATAATAATAGTAATAATATTTGTACATAATTTATCATTATACACTACAAACTCAGCTTAAATCCCAGTACCATGCTATTCTCTTCCAGCTCCATATCCTTCTCTTGCTATACTTTTTTATTGGCTTACATATGCTGTGGAAATTAGTTTTATTCTAATTTGGAACCCTTGAGGAAAGGCTGAAAAAGCATGTACTAGTCCATAGTCATTAAAAAACTCAAATGACAGTATTTCATCCTGCTTTTGAGGCTAAAATATTAGGCTTTGAAACATGAATCACACGGCTTAGTTGAGGCTGCGAAGAAGCTTAGGATCACAGCGTTAGTTAAAAATAAGCTTTAATACATAAAGCTGAGGAAGAGGGAGCATAGAGAATACCTCAGAAGTCAAAGTACGGCTATGGAGCAGCTCTGAGTTTGTGCATACTGTACTGCTCTGCTTTTAACCCAGATTCTGTTGGGATTCACCAAAGGGAAAGGCAGAGAACCTGGGATAGTTTAGAGAGAGATGGTGGGTAGCATGTAAAGGAAACAGTGTGTAATAAGTCATATATAGTTAACTGTTTGCAATGTCTTTCAGTTTGCAGAAGAACAAAAGATATATTGCTCCACAGTCTCTCACCACTGCTTTTTTTTAATTTTTTTTTTTTTTCTTCTTCTTCCCCATGCTTTGTAAATCCCATATTGGCAAGCAAAAATGAATGTTATAAAACATCTTCTAAGAGTTCCATACTGAAATATCCCTTGCATTGTCCTAAGTAGCCAGTTACTCTGAATCTTCTATAGTTTAAGTACAAAAACAATTCGCATAGGCACACACATCAGCTACATATAGTGAAGGGGAAAAGAGGATGAAAAACACACCTTCAATCTTAGCTTAGGAAACCTCAGGAAGGGTATTATTAACCTTTCTCAAAGGACCAAATCTCTGCTCTACTCAAGACTGATCCTGGGTTACCCATGATTTGCAGAACAGTGGATTTTGTTAGGGTCACCTGATCTCCTTTCAGAGCTGTGTTTGAACAGCTCTGGCCCTCTTTCTTGCTACTGGCCATTGCAGGTGCCATATGGAAAGGCTATTACAAGCCTGCACAAGGGAAGGCCATGAAAACTACATTCTGGAGAACTGATTTCAAAAGCTCAGTTAATTCCCCAAAGGAAGCCTAAGGTAAAACAATAATCATCACCTTGTTCCCCTCCCACCCGTCAGAGCACAGGTTCCTGATTATTGGGCTGGCTGCAGGGAGAGGTTGTGCTTCTCAGCCAGTGCCACTCAGCTCCTTAACATAACAGCATGAAGCCACCTGATTCTAGGGCTGCATTTAAAAATAGTATCCATTTAACTTTTTCTAAAATTATTTTTAAAGCAAACTTCTCCAATATACGTTGATATTTATAGCTTAGATCCAGGCAGCATAGTTGTAATTTAGGGAGAATACCTAAGGTGCAATACTGATAATTTCTGCAATAGGCAGCCTATTGTTCATAAAATTAAGGTACCAGAAAAATGGTAGCAAAAGAAGCATTTAAGTATCCAGCTTGATGATCTCGGCTCCATTTGCACTCCTGCTCTGAGTGAGTTCCTACAGGGAGAAGAAGGGGCTTAAAGGCACAGTCCTCAGACAATAGCACTCTCAGAATGGTTAATTATAGTACAAAGCCCTAAGAAACTTAAGTGGATTTTGCATGGCTTTATGGAAAGTGGAAACTATTCTCTTTACCATTTGCCAAACCACACACATATTACAGCATAGCAGATAGAGTTTCAGAGCTTTTGCGAAGCCAGGTTACACATCAATTTAATTATTTCACTTGTAATGTGAAAGTGTGAAACAAAAAGCTCCTGAAAAACATGACCACATCTAACACATTCTATATTGCAGACCCATGGTATGGTCTCTGTTATTTTTTTCTTTGATGCTGGGTCATACGAAGTTTTTAGTATCCACAGCAGAAAGGGAAACAAAACTTTTGTGAAAAGCTTTCCAGCTGCCCTCCTCAAGGGAAAACCTTCCCCAGCCATGCACACAAATGCCATTCCATGTGGAAAAGGAGGGAAAATTACTATCTTGACCTACCATCTCATATTTGTGTCCTTGCCAAGCACAAAGGTTACGCCTGTGGTCTTTCATCCAAGGGAGTTACCACAGAGGAGACTATAAGATGGAGTGTTATTTGCATCTCATTCTGTTTTTTTAGAGGTAAGTAGGAGACACGGTGAAAATTGAGGTTCTGAGTATTACAGTTTCAAGATTTACAGTGGAATGGAAGAGAGGGAAAAGAAGACCAGAACGCTAAAATGTAGAGACACAGTTTATGTACAGCCACAGTGTTTTTAGGAAGGTGAGCACTGCTGAGTAAACTATGCAGCCTTCATTAATGAAGTGCTAAAACTATTAAAGAGTCAGTCTGCTGTCATCCAAGACATACTACCTGAGACCTTACTTCATCTTAGATGTGTGGGTAACAGATATATGTATTGATGGTGAAAATGGGGTGAAGAGACTAAAATCACTATCCTGAAAAGACTTACACATGTGCTTAGTTTCATAAAACCTCTTTTCTCTGGGAAAAGGGAGGCTCAACAGGAGACCTTGTTGCTCTCTACAACTGCCTGAAAGGAGGTTGTAACAAGGTAAGAGTCAGACTCTTCTGTCAAGTGACAAGTGATAGGATGAGAGGAAATGGCCTCAAGTTTCACCAGGGAAGGTTTAGATTGGATATTAGGAAATATTTCTCACTTAAAGGGATGTCAGGCATTGGAACAGACTGCCCAGGGAAGTGGCTAGGTCACTGTCCCTGGAGGTACTTAAAAGATGTTCAGATGTGGCACTTGGTGACATGGTTTACTGGTGGACATGGCAGTGCCAGGTTAATGGTTGGACTTGATGATCTTAAAGGCATTTACCAAACTAAATGATTCTATATTTCGATGAGTAATCCTACTGAAATAGCTTAGTCAAAAGGACTAGTTAGTGAATAAAGCTAAACTTTGCATATAAAGCCTTTCAAGGCTATTGACACGGCATCAGAGGAGGTATCCGGTTGGGAGACAGCCAACAGGGAGTGAAGAAGCTAAACCACAAAATCTATCCTTTAGAGTATATGTAGTTCACAGTAAGTCTGAGACCAATATTTAGCAAACTGTGGCAGACTGTAGGTGCCCAAGGATTTGCTAACTAGATAGGCTTCTTATAGCTCCCAAAATAGACACAGGTTGCTGTATATGTAAATAGAACAGTTATTTTGGTTAAATAGAGCTTAACTGTTTCAGATACAGTCATTTATTTGTCAAGTCTGTTTTATGTTAATTTAATTATAAGAAAATTGAAAAGTGTGATACATAGCTAAACCCTTAAGGCTGGTTAATCTATTTGGATTGTAACAAATATAATTTTTATTAGCTCAGCCTATTTGGATGGTAACGAGTCTAACCTTTCAGTAGACAGTACAGACTCTGAATTATAGTCTATTTTATGTAAAGTCAGAATTTAGTTCAATAAAAGAAAAGTTCTTTTATCTGTCATTGTGTTAAACAATTGCTGTACTAATGAGGATGCAGTAATCATCCAGAAGTAAGGATTCCCTCCTTTCTGGATGTGCATGGAAAAGTGTCCAGGTAAGTCACAGGGGCAATAGTAAATCAGGATGTGATGATATTTTTTTTCCTTTTTCTGAAAATGACTGTATGGAAAAATGTTGTTATGGGCATAATAAAAGAACCAACCACTGTTCCGGTGAAATCCTGAACAATTGGGAGAAAAGCAAAATAAATCTAACCAAAGCCCCTAACCAAATGAAATCCATCTGAAATAAACAAACTAAACCAAACCAAAGCCTCCAAGATAACCTGGTAAACAAATAGTACAGATACCTGTAGACACTGCCTTAAATGCAAATTGAATATGAGTCAGCAGTGCCCTGGCAACCATGTCCTGGGGGCATCAGGCACAGCACTGCCAGCCAGTCAAGAGAGGAGATTGTCCCGCTCTGCTCTGCAGTGGTGCAGCCTCACCTGGAATATTGTGTGCAGTTTTGGGCACCACAATATAAGAAAGATATTAAGCTACTGGAGAGCGTCCGAAGGAGGGCAACAAAGATGGTGAAGGGCCTTGAGGGGAAGCTGTATAAGGAGTGCCTGAGGTCACTTGGTCTGTTCATCCAGGAGGAGACTGAGGGGAGACCTCATTGCAGTCTACAATTTTCTCGTGAGGGGAAGAGGAGGAGTAGGCACTGATCTCTTCTCTGTGGTGACCAGTGACAGGACCTGAGGAAAGGGCTTGAAGTTGTGTCAGGGGAGGTTTAGGCTGGATATTAGGAAAAGGTTTTTCACCCAGAGGGTAGTGTGGTACTGGAACAGGCTCCCCAGGGAAGTGGTCACAGCATCAAACCTGACAAAGTTCAAGAAGCATTTGGACAATACTCTCAGGCACATGGTGTGACTCTTGAGGATGGTCCTGTGCAGGGCTGGACTTGATGATACTTGTGAGTCCCTTCCAACTCAGCATATTCTGTGATTCTGTGATTCTGTGAAATAATGAGCTGGCTTTATTATTGAGTCAGCAAAAACTTTGTTTGCACTTTCCCAGCTGGATCAACACCTGCCAGTAGGGTGAAGAATCTCAGGCAAACACCACTAGAGGTAAAAAGAAACAGTTGTGATGGTTAAAAAAAGCACATACTTTGATTCACTGGTAGGCTTCCCACACAGAAAACTCCTCTTTTTTTCATATCTCAAAGCTATTGTAATACTTAGATGCTCAGGTAAGAGGCATTAAAAAGGACAATAAATAATATAAATATTACTATTATTATTTTGTAACTTAGTGCCACTTTTGCTCATTAAGTAGGTCCCTCAGAGCCCTTGGGTGTAACATCTGAAATGAAGAATGAAGGAGGACAGGCCAGGGAACGAAAATTTGTGATGTAAGTACATAATTCTGGCAAGGTTAGAACAAATATTTTATCACACTGATACTTACATACACAGTCACAATGCTGGCAAGCATGATGCATGTGCATGTATCAAATGTCTAAGGGAGAGACGATTATGGTCTGTGTGACCAGTAAAACTCTTCAGCTTCTAAACACAGTCTTTGAGGTACTGTTAAAATCGGTGGCTGGAGATTTTAGCTGCAATGATTGTTGCATTCAACCATGTATTGCTCACTTTGAAGGTCAGTGTGCAAGATGTACTATACAGGGAATCAAGGAAAGTTGTTATATTGGATGACCCAAGAAAGGACATAAACTTCATGGATGAACCATAAATGATACTAGTCCTAAAACAGAGCTGCTTGGGTGAACCCCATTTCTCATTTCAGACTGCCTGAAGACTCAGGCATGTTCTATTTTTCTCAAGGTGTTTATGAGTACAAGCTTAATTTACAAATCAAAAGTGTAAAATACATGACCATTTTAAAACAAAATCTGAATACAGTATAAAACCTTTGTGCAGTGGAGGTAGGGCTTCATAAAATCAGGTGAGGTCAAAGCATCTAGCAGGCTTCTGAAGCAGAGGTGCCTGGAGATAAAGCAGCACGGGAGGACAAAATTCCTAAGTTGTGTGGTTGATGAGTGGACTGGATAAGCCTTGATACATGCTGATTTCCTCTGGTCTAAGCCAATCAAAGGAGTGGGTGGCGAAGGGAAGCTTTTGATTCAACTCTTAGTAGGGTTTCAAACACCTGGGGGCAGAATTTGTGGCATCAAAAAGCGCAGAAGTAACATGGCATTGTTTTGATGATTCCTACTTTTGGCACAAAGCCAAAACCAATCAAGAGCCAATGAGCACAATGATTTCTTGATATAAAGAACTGGCTGGTCACTTTCTAAGGATGGAAGGAAAAGGTAGTGTGTATACTGCAGTTTGTACAGGGTTTCCTTGGCAGTACATGTGCACTCACAGTGGAGTAACACAGTTCATCATTTCAAATGATGACTTTCAGACTATCAGTGGTATCTTGTGGAATTACAGCAAGGAAAACCTCCTTTGCTGAGGTTGATGTAGACATTGTGGCAGACCCTGCCAAAAGGTGGCATGTAATTATATATGAGCCTTGTCTACCAGCACCTTGAGTAAAAGCCTCATGATTGTCACTTTAGTAACAAAAATCTTGTGTCTAAATCTGTCAAAGACGGCTAGATGACAAGAGGAAATCTCCCAGCTGTCACAAGACTGAGAGATGGTGTGATAGGCTGCTGTATGATAGATAAAGGGATACTGAGAGCCTGTACACCTTCCTCTGCTCTCTCTCAATGAGCATTTGGAGACATTCAGTGGAAAACAAAATAAAAATCAAATGTCAGATTGCTAAGGTAAGTAGTCATGTGAGCTCAAGAACTCTTGTTTCTAGTTTTTTAGATAATTTCTGAGCAGATAGGGTAATAGATCAGCTGAGCTGAATAGGTGGCTATGAAACACTGGACTCTGGTGAGCTTGCTCAGGCAATAGGACTGGTGCTAAGTAGGTATTTGATGAATTCTGCAGAGGTTTATTCAGTTTCAAATTCAAGCAGAACAATTTCAGATGCATGTCGTGAAACTTAAAGTATCCTCAAGGATGATGCCAGTGTCCCACTGCTGTGTCAAGTTTCTGCAGTCACCATGCTTTTATGGCTTGGCTTGGGTGACCATTTTGAGTATTACCCTCTCTAGCCCCAGAACTTTATGCCTGTCAGATACTGATCTCTTCTTAAAATCAACTAGGGCTTTTTTAAGTTGCCATAGTCAGAAGAACTCTGTGTTATTTAGCTGTGCTGGTAGTGAGACCCCAGACCTCAGCAGGAGTGAGAAGTTGTTCTGTGCCCAGATGGTGACTCCTAGATATGGAAAAAATAAAGACCTTCCAAAACTGAGCACAGCACCCAAGATGATTCTCATCAAAGTTATAGAAGTTATGTGAGGCACCTGTGGGAAGGACCAGAAAAAAAATCAAACCAAAAACCTTAATGAGGTCCAGGGAAGGATATGGGGGTGTGGGGGGGGAATCTTAGTAATGAGTTTATAAAAAGAAAGGAGTGAAATGCATCAAGCATTTTACAAAAGTCCTTCTCTCAGGAATTTAGTGTTTATATAGCTGAAACACTACTCTGAAACTGAAATTTTTTTTGAAGATTCATCTTTTAAAAGTTTGTTTGACCCTTTCTTTAGGACAGCCTGTGACACTTCTGGAAAATAATGTAGGTGAAAGAGATCTACTTCAATGAGGAGCGGTATGAGAATACGGTGGGGAAGGGTTGAGGGCTTGTGTCAGTCATTTGAAGAATGAAAGCAGCCAATGACAAAGCACTGGAAACAGTAATTTAAAGAAGGATCAGAATGTAATATTGGAATAGATGAGTGAACTAGAAAAGAAGGGATGAGGTATAATTCTGCAAATTGCAAAGCCATGTACTTGAGGACTAATAACAAGAATCTCTGTTATAAGTTAACAATTCATCATTTTGATGACAGGAGAGGGGAATATCTAGGATATATCAGCTGATCACAGCAAGCCTGTGAACTTCAGATTGATTTGGCTGTGAACAATGCAAACCAAACCCCCGAATGTGTCATGTGGTCATGTGGGGTATTTTCAGGAGGAATCAAGAAGTATGAGTATTTCTGTACAGTTGAGGCTTCAGCTGAAAAATTGCATACAGTTTGATTCACTTGTGTGCAGCAAAAAATAACACACTTGGATATTCAGAGGAAGAGAAATCATACTTTTTACAGGAGATCCAAAGCTGCTTAGCCTTACAAAGTGAAGGCTACTGGGGAATGTTTTTGTTTTATAAATAAAGTTCAGTCTAAGTTTAAAAGCATAAAGGGAAAATGCTACTTAAGAAAAAGAAAGATAATATTATATACGCAAGAAGAAAATTGTATAAGATGGTCATGACTACATGGTCTTAATAGGCTGCAAATTGAGAAGGTGATTTCTAACAGGTAGGAGGAGACACAAGTGGAGGAAGACTCATAGATGCTTGTGATTCTCTAGGGTTGATGTATGTTCCTCATTCATAGTGCCTCTGTGTGCACTATATTTTGCCATGAAGTCCATTACGTATATTCTAAATTAGAAAGGTTGTTTTAAAAAGACAGTGAAACTAAAAGCACTTTTGGAAAAGCATATACATTTAATTTGAAAGGATGTCAAATGTTAAGTCAATTCTCAAAACTGTTCCTTGGTTTCAAAACAAATAGTTCAAACCCATACTTTGAGTGCAAAGTTAATGCTAGCTAGGTAGCAACAAACAGGTGTTGAGCTTCAATTGGTACCTTTAGAAGACAAAGAAAACACTTATATCACCAGCATTTTAATCTAGTATGGAAATTTTTGATATTGTTTATCTGTGTATGTAAATTGAACTGGCCGAAATGCATTGAAAATCTTTGGTAGACAAGTGCTTCAAGTGTACATTTAGATACATATATTCTTGAACACTTATGAAAAAATGTGGGAGTAGAAAAAAACCTCCGGGTCTGCATACACCTGCATATTTTAAGTGTGATTGCTTGACACAGGATATGGTATTTCCTTTCAGCTGTACCACATAAGCAAAACAATGAAGAATACTAATAATGAAATAAATAGCAGATACAGTATAAAGTAGATTTTTCTTTTTGGGACCCTCATCTATACTAGATAATTTGTAATTAATACTTTATGAAAATTACCTGTTTTGTATGCATGAACAGACAAAAAGCTTCCTAAGAGCATCGTTTCTTTAACGAAAGATACAATGCCAGTGACATTATCAGTATTATACACTTGAACCACAGTTGGTGGAGACGACATCTTCTATAGTGTGCTGTCATGCGTTTAGGACTAAATCTTATTGCAGCAAGTGGATGTTTTGCCACTGAATTCAAAAGGATTCAGATTTGGCCCTCATTACTTGCCTCCATTTCTCCATCTAATTAAAGCATTTGAATGCTGACAGGTCACTGGAATGAATGCCCAATTAATTACTGATTTGTTCATCATAGCCACAGTCTGAATGCTATGAGTTTATACTGTAGACTCAAAATGATTCCTCCTTGGATTTGAGCTGAGCTCTAAATAATCAGACATTTTTGCATGACACAAAGAAAAGACCAAATACATGAATTTTAAAAAGTATGTTAAATTTGAACATTAAAAATGTATTGGGATATCAGAAGAGCTTTTCCTATTACATATGCCATATACATAGAAATGTTAAATACAAGGTGCATATTGTACAGTAAGTTGACTTTTCTGTGAGATAAATTAAAAAATATGCAAATCATAAAGAATGTCAGAACACTAAAGAAACATCTGCTAACCAAAGTAAAAAGTAATGATAATGATGATAAATAAGGAAAGACAAAAGTAAGTATTGTTTGAGATGGATTTTCACCCAGCTGTGCATTATTATAAAGGAGTTATGAAAGAAGACTACCCTTTTAGCTGACTATTTCAAACAGCTTCAGAAAGCAATTTTTAGGTGTAGAAAGTCATTCTTGTGACAATATTTTCTTAATTTCTGCTATTTGGAAACTCTTTGGGAACTCACCCTCTCATCTTGAAAACAGGGAAAATCAATTTTGTGGAGTATTTAAGCATCTTGAAATACTGCTTCATTTGTATTAGGAGCAACTGCCAGAACATAAACCAACAAGGATGTTCTTTTCAAGGCAAGTCTTACCCCAAGGCTGTCCTCCAAGAGGTCTCCCTAACAACACAAACAGGAAAGCTCTGAGGTGCCTGAAGCAATATGTTTGAAGAGCTGCTCTGTATTACAGACTCTAAGCAGCCAGCATCTTCCATCACATGCCTTCCAAGAAGCTGGGCAGATGACCTTGCAGATGAAGGGGAGAACAGCAAGGGTCTCCTGGAATTTTCCCAGCCACCTCAAATCTTTGAGTTTCACTGACTCTAATGCAATTCAAAGTATACACTATCTAGGTTAAGAAAAACAACACTTGAGCCGGCATCATGACAAGCACAACTTACAACCATTTAGGAGTCTGGGTTGCAAATTTATTTGTATAGTGAATCAGTGTCAAGATGTTCTAAAGATTGGAGGTCAACAATCACCATTAGAAGGTAAAATTGCATAAACCCTGAGGCTAAATTATTGTAGGATTCCAACTTTTACATTTTAACACTAACTCTAACTTCAGCATTGATAGCAAAACATTCTTTGTGACCAGAGAAGAGCAACTAGGCTGGTGAAGGGACCCAAACATAAGTCCTATGAGGAGAGGCTGAGGGAGCTGGGGTTGTTTAGCTTGGAGAAGAGGAGGCTCAAGGAGACCTCATCACTCTCTACAACTACCTGAAAGGAGGTTGTAGCCAGGTGTGCGTCAGTCTCTTCTCCCAGGCAGCTATCAGTAAGACAAGAGGGCATGGTCTTAAGCTCTGCCTGCGGATCTTTAGGTTAGATATTAGGAAGAAATTCTTTACAGAGAGGGTAATCCGGCATTGCAATGGGCTGCCCAGGGAAGTGGTGGATTCTCCGTCCCTGGGGGTTTTTAAGATGAGACTGGATGTGGCACTTAGTGCCATGGTCTAGTAACCATGGTGGTGTTGGATCAAGGGTTGGACTTGATGATCATGGAGGTCTTTTCCAACCTGGTTGATTCTATGATTCTTAGTTATACATCCAATAACAAGCTAACCATCAATAATCATGTGTTTTGTATGGATGTGCATATTATCACCTTCACATCTGCCTCCTCATGTCCTTATGTTTCAAAGAAGTTTAACCATAATTTAGCAAACTCTTGCTCCGTAGTAAAAAATAAAGTCTAAACTTTCTCTCTGGCAAGGTCTTTCCCTGTGTGTAAAAACATGGCAACCATTTAGGTATAATTCAAAATACCTTCCCTGTTTTTCCACTCTCCATAATATCCATCACCTTATCCATGGTCCTTCTAATCATATTCCCTGTGGTTCTATCATTTATGATCAGTGTAAAGATAATGCTAGCTCAATTCCAGCAATCTCTGACAATTAAATCTTCTATCTTGTGTGATAAATAGCCTCATTTTTCTTCCTTATGTCCCAAGAAAAAACATACAGTTCTTGAGACGCTGCTTGAAGAAACGGCAGTCCTCCAAAAGATCTGAGAACAACATTTAAAACAGTACATTGTGGGAGAATACAGAGATTATGAGTCATGGAAAGAATGCCTATAGGAGCAGGTCCCTCACGGCGGCAGCTCTTCGGGATTGAGTGGAGTGGAAAGATACCGATTACTTGCGTTTTTATTGTACGGTTCTCCCCTGAATTCTGTAATTCCCTTTACCCATGCGGTCTCCCTGCACAGCGCCATGTTTTCTCCCCTCCCTGAACCAGTCCCCGCCCCTGCACAAGCATTATTAGTTGTCTCATCCGTTTCTCCCCAGTCCGTGGTTTGTTATTGGACTTTGGTCCTCCTGTATCCCCCATTGGTTAGCAGAGCCCTCAAGCCACTCCCTTTCCCCTGAACCCTTGCCCAATCACATTCCCCTTTCTAAACCCCCACCTGGAGACTTTAAAAGCCTGCGGGATTTTGAATAAACTTCTTTTCACCACTGGAATCCAGAGAAGAAACCTCGTGGTCCTTTCCTCCTGGCAAAGGGGAATTGTGCCACAGGGACCCTCTCTGAGAGCAGCAAATGAGGAGTCAACCAGCAATCAACATCTTAAAATAAAATTCAAAATATTACCTTATCCATGCTAAAGAGGACAAATGAAATTAAGTCTGCAATGTACATGACAGAAAGGTTCTTTCAGTCATATTAATTCATTGTCTAAACAGACTGTGAGAACCCAACTATATTACAGTTATACTAACAACTGAATACTTTCCCTCAAACAAGAGCTTTAGCAGTTTCCCATTCATGAACACTTCAGGAAGTCTGGATAGTAGTAGATCAACACTATAAGATTTCTTACACTTAGTAAATTAGCAGTTTTTATCTTAAGTTTTTCTAAATAAAGATATTTTTTAACTGTGAAAGTGGGGATTGGATAGATGACATATACTCATCTTCTATCTTTGTCCAAAAGTCATAGTGAATACAGTACACTTAAAGTTTCAAGCAAGTCTGGGTAATATTAGCTAAAATCTTCCTTCTTGCTTAACCCATCATCAGAAGACCAAGTATCTGTGTGCTACGTAAGACTCTTCAAACAGAACTGCAAAGGAAAGCTTAAAAAAATAAAGTTCTGGGTTTGCCTAATTTTCCAACAGTTTTACAGACTCAGTATACTAATTCAGAAACTTTGTAAATGTCAATATACTCAATCAAATTTTTTGTTTGCTCATGTTACATGTGAAATAGACACTTTCTCCATCTCTTTTCCTGTCACTGGGCACCACTTAAAAAAGCCTGACTCCATCTTCCTCACACCCTCCCTTCAAGTATTTACATACGTGGATGGGATCCGGCCTGAACCTTCTCCAGGTCTCTCACCTTCTCATTGTATGAAAGTGTCATCTCAGCATTCTGTGTGTGGTCTCAACAGTGCTGATCACCTCCTTTGAAGTGCTGTAAATATGTTACCTAAGGCACCCTGGGGTATCCTATGCTTCATGACCCTGGAAGGCATCAGCTTTAAGTGAGCTTTGACTTTTGCTGGCCCCATCAGTACACACTCAAAGTTTAGCAGTTCCTCATTTTTGTCCTATCCCTGCCTCTCTCTCTTATATTCTCCTGTTTTTTACACTGAAACTGTCGCATGTTCCCTGTTTATCCAGTCTAGTCTGCTGATATACTTAGTTTCCCGAGTAACATGATGATCCATAATTGTGGTTGGAGGAGGTTGTATTCAAAGGCCTGTCAGCTTTCCAGAGGTTCTTCACCCTTCAGAAGTGCCCTTTATGTGATCCTATGCACTAGTTCCCTGAACGAGGTGCATTCTGCTTTTCTGAAGTCCAGAGTCTATATTCTTTTACTGTCCTTCCTCGCTTATCTTAGAATCAATCTTGGGCTCCACAATTTCAGTCAAAGCTGCTGTTGATTGCCATGTCTCCAAGTTCTTCTTTGGATGTGAGGAGTACATCTAGCTGAGATTTAAAAGATCCAGTCATGACTTGTGACTAAAATTAATACTTGTGATACTATATTTTACAATCTTATATGTATAACAACAAACCAGTATTCCCAAAATTACTGAGATAAGCCCAGTCTTCTCACTGTGACAAGAGTAGGCCTGTCATGAAAATACCCTAATGCTAGTATCACTGGAAATTCACCTCTGCCTTTACTCTCCCCCTTATTAAAAATACACAGAAAAATGCCGGATGAAGGAATTAAATGGGAATTTACTTGATTCTTAAGACTATTTGATTCTCATAAACATTTTTTCTTGCATATATAGACTTAGAAAAAAAGTCTGGGAAACTTTAGGAAATTTTTTGCATCCACTGACATTCTAGTTGAAGTTATAGTAAATCAGTAGTATTTTGCAACCATTTTTTTTCTGACTAATTTCCTCCCTTTTCAGCAGGTGAAATCTACTGCCAGTTAGGGACTTACAGTGTTCAGCATCCATTCTGATGCAAACCAAAAAAGTCAGGTTTCTTGCTGGTTTGGGACAATGAAGTCATTAGTCAAAATCACTCTGCATCTCCACCGATGATGGTAAAAAAAAGTCTGTCTATTATCAGTATGCAAAACTAAACAAGAATCACTGGGCTATGACTTCAGAAAAGGAGGCAATATGAAACAAGTTCTAGGGAAAATGATAGGAGAGGAAGTACATCTCTGAACCTCAGGATCCTGGGGCTGACCTTTGGATTTCATGGTAATTTAAAGTAGTTTCAAGGTTACCTTGAGGTATTACTGATTCTTAAGAGCCACAAGAAGTCCTTCTGATGATGGTAGGCAATACCTGTGGCAGTAAGTTCCTCTCCAGCAGACACATCATCCAAATATCTTTGAAGTGGAACTTACAGGGAAAGGGAAAGGGAAAAAACCATTACTACAGAATTTCTGTACATCAGAGAAATCCTCAAAGAGATGCCTAAGCTGAATTTGAGGCTGCTTTGTGCTGCTACTATTGCACAGAACAGGATGAATTCCCCTGTGAATCTGTCTTATAAATATTCTGAGGAGATAATCTTGAATTCTTCAAAGTGTTTTAATGCGGAAATATTTTAAAAGGATGTGAAATTCTACACGCATGTTTCTGGTCTGGTCCTATCAATCTAGGATTGGTAAAAGGGAACTTACGGCTGAATATCTTAAAAAATGCCAGTGAGACTGATAGCTAGTAATCAATAGTAAGTAACTGAGACTTTCCACAGAATACCCCTATCCACAGCAGGAATCATCTGCATGCAAGCAGCATAGAGAAGGAAGAACACTGACAAAAAGGTTTTGTTGCATTACCACTTCTTCTCTTGCTACCTCTCTGACTTAAACCAATCTCCTTAATGGTCTTCATGTAAGTCAAAATACCAATTTGCATAATGAAGTTTTTTTCGTCACATTTTCTATCTGCTAGACTGTTTACAACTATATTTACTATATTATATTACCTATTTAAAATAAGAGACATAGAATAATACAAGGCTTACTGGACAGTCTCAATAACTTTTGCAGAACTTGACTTTTGTTTGATTAAACAAACAAGCAAGCAAACAAACAGCTCCTTTCTAATCTCCAGAAAGCAAAGCCTTAAAAAACCACCTGGACTGGCAGACTTCTGAGAAGTTATTTCTCCACACTGTTAGCCCTGAAAAATGATGACAGCTTTAATTCCAAAGATGTGAATTATTTCAGGGCTAGTTCCTTTAATGGAGGCTTGGGTAGGGGGTGAAATGACCAAAATACATGAACTCTTTTACAGCATTGCAGGAAGAAGGCCCTATCTATAATTTTCAGCCTATATTCTGATTCATGTATAAACGGTTAATTCATAAAGTGATATATGTCTTATCAAAGAATAAAATAACATGCTCAGTTTGACAAGACCAAAGGAAAAAAATGACAAATATGTACATGAAACCAGGAGTATTCTCCAAAAAGGCAGTAAATTCTCAGTGGATTACTCCATAGCAGAGCTATACCAAAACAAAAACAATGCATCAAATTCAGTCTTGGGGATGAGTCCTGAAATGCACTGATCTTACTGAAGCCACTGAGATATATGCAAGAGCCCACCAAAATTCAAGGGCCTTGAATTTCAATGCAAATCTTTCATTTTATTTGCAAGTGCTAATGCCAGAAAACAAGTCAAAAGAAAATGATGTTTCAGTCCCTTAGGTTTTTCTTAAAGAGATTACCTCAGGCTTGACACTTTTATCCTTGGGATAGGATACCAGTTGCTGTACCAAAAGTTAAATCTGATCCAAAATACTCAATAAATTGAAAAGACAAATTATGAACTCAATAGCTGATGGAATTATTAATGGCATCACTGAAAATAGGCATGTGGAACAATCAGTAATGTGGCTAAATGGTAATTTCTCCTCTATTCTTTAAGTCAGAACTTTATGCTTTAAGGATCACACCAGAGGATTTAAGTAATTGAAAATGCATTTTGCTTTAAACTGCAACTCTCCTAGTCTGCAGCTTATGACTTTCTGACTCATTGATGGTTTCACAGAAACACAGAATGGCCTGGGTTGGAAGGGGCCTTAAAGAACTTCTAGTTCCAACTCCATCCCTGAATGTCCCAACCCTGGATGTGTTTCAGGCCAGACTGGATGGAACTCTGAAGCCCATGGTAGGGGGTTGGAACTAGATGATCTTTAAGGTCCTTTCCAATCTAGGACATTCTATAATTTTATGACTCTATACTGCTCTCATGTTTTCACATGGTTATGCTGCGTTTGGTTTCTGATTTTTTTGTTCCTTGCAAATGTACTTTCTTACATACGCTATATTCTTCTCTGAATAAAAAACATTAAAAAAAAGTGAGAAACTGGTGAGAAATAACATGGCTATTGATCTTGTGCTATATTCAAATATTTCCCCAAGTTAATTACCTCAGTAAAAACAAGTTCAACTGTGAAGAACTAGAGAGGGACCATGCAAGTCTGAGTGATAATATTGCAGATGATTTTCGTAGCAGAAGAACTATAAGTGATGCACGCAGAATTGACCAAACAGAACATGCAGTGCCAGATGCTGAACTGGCTATTACTACCCAGCAGTGAGATCCTGGAATTGTAATAGTGAAAAAGTCAACTCAGTACCCAGTTATGATCAAAAAAGGGAACTGAATGCTAAGAGCTATGAGAAGAGCAATACAGAAACAATACCATGAATAAAATTTTGCAACTAGACAGTTCTACCATGCATTTGCATCTTGAATAGTGTGTATATGTCGGGTCCTTCCATTTCAACACAGATGTTGCAAAGCTGTAAAATATTCAGGAAAAGGTTACAAGAATGACCAAATTATGGAACAGCTTCTACATGAGAAATTATTAATTAGCCTTGCACTCTTCAGTCTGGGAAGGAATTATCTGGTAGGGGGATGCTACAGCAGTTGATAAAATAATGAGTGATAGAGAGTCAGTAACTAGGGAATGTTACTCCATTGTGTTTTAAAATACAAAAACTAGGAGGCATTAAATTAAATAAGCAGATGGCAGTTTGATGATGCCAAAGTGAGATGGTTCTTTGGGCTGTATACGGTTAAACTGTGAAACTTCTTGCAAGATTCCCAGATTTCAGAAGTTTTACATGGATTTAAAAAGCAACAGCAATATGCATAAAAAATGAATCCATAACACATTATACAACAGAAAGATTCCACTTTTGAACTACCAGCTTGTAGAGATTGCAAGGGTATTCTCAGGAAGCATCAGTCTATGTGCTCTTCTAGTATCTGTCCCTGGCTGCCATGGCCTTCATGAAAGATATTAAGGGAATTAGGACAGATTATTTCTGGCTGGACACAGTAGAGACATGCTAATATTTTAAAGAATTGATGGAGAGAGGTGAATGGTAATAGAAATATATTTTGACAGATCTTAGAGCTATGTTTGGAACATCAGTTGCCCTAAAACTTTTGGGTCATCCTTTGACAGCAAGGGTAAATTACCAGTTTAGTCATACTTTTGTTTTCTTACCACTTTTTGGTCCACTAAAAAGCTTATCTCTCATACCTGGTTAATAAGTTTATTTAATACTTTTTCATAGAGTGCTTTATCAAAACCCATCCGAAAGGCTGCATACATTGTATCCAAAAAAAACACCTCTCCACACAACTTTTCATTAAATACTATAAAGAAATTCATTGTTTTAGAGAGAAATCATCACTAAGGCACTACCTTAATTGGAAAAAACTAATCTAAACAAAGATTGAAGTCAGAGGGTTGTCATAATTCAAGCTTATACAATCTTTCTATCTTCTGAAGTTTTCCTTTTCTAAGTTCAAGAAGGGCATCCTAGCTATCTCTGCTTGCATCATCAGACACAAGCTGAGCAGATTTTCCTTGCACCAGCTTGATGAAAGCTGTGCAATTACTCTGCTACACTGTGTGTCTTCTGCTCCGAAGTACTGGGCAACATCATATGAAAAGACCATGCTGGTGTGTTTATACCAGGCTTCAGAACTGAATGATCATAAACTCATATGCCAGTAAATAGGCAACAATAAGTCTGACCTTTCTGAGCCAGGGGCTTATAAACTTCATAAAAAGACAAAAGGAAGTTTCACTGCAGCTAATTGCAACAACAGAGAGATTATCTTGGGTTTTTTTCTGCCTATAAGTGCAAGAAATACTGAGTTATTAGCTCATTTAAGGAGGTCTCAATGTAAGGTAGGTAAATTGGTGGGTGATATAAGACATGAGTGAATGGGAGAAACTGAGGGTCTAGCATAGATGGGTGATATTTTTGTTTTTCATTTCTGTGTGTAATTTTTGGACCAAAATAGAAAGGCAATACAAGCACACCACTTACTCCCTTTACTGTGTTCCTTCTGACCTCTTTTTATACAATTCATATAAAATCATAGCAGCATAGTTAAAGAGAAGTTTCTAAGCCACAGAAAAAGTATAAAGAGAGATGCAATTACTTGCATCACAATAAATAATCCCCAACACAAAAAACAATAACAACAACAAAACACACCTCCTCTGCTTCCCACTCTTCACTCCCTCTGCCCAGTACTCATCAGGTACAGGGTTGTTAGGATGCAGGCTATTAGTTTGGATATTTCATGGGACAAAAGTCAAAGCTCTTCCACTGCTGTTAATCTACCCAGCCTGTCTTCCTGGCTTTGCCTTGCTGTGTGACAGGGCTTCTCCAGGGTGAGGTTGCATTTCTGGGGCTGGTGGCCAAGCTGGTCATGCCTGAGGTAGCCCCCCTGCTGGGATGTATTTTTTCCTCACAGCATTCACACCACCAAAGCCCCGCTTCTGTAACAGCTGTAAACCAGGTTTGCTGTCTGAACCTCAGCCTCCTTAGCAGGTACGTGCTCACTGGCATGTGACATGTTAGCTCCATTTTCTGTATTTACCCCTCCAACCATTTCTGGGCTTGTCCCTGTGACCAGGTAGGGAATATGCAGTGAAGTGAATCAATACTGATCATAAAGGAAGTGGGAAGGAGTGTGATAATTTCCTAGCACCTAATTGCCAAAAGCAGGGTCACTTAACATGCCCACCTCATGAACCTGTTGCAGATTTGCAAGTCATTGAACTGCTCCATGGAGCAGATTTTATGAGCCCCTCTGAAAGAGCACTCAGCAGAAGCGAGCAAGGCGGTGCTAGCAGTTGGCAAAGCCCAAAGGATGACAAATAACTTTCTAACGCTGTATGGGTGTTTCTCACCTCTTTCTGTCCCCATGCCTGGGAAAATGGGAGGAAAATGTACATGTCCCAAAGCAGAACAATCCCAAAATAGCTCTGCAGCTTATATCACTAAAGAGGAGGGAGTAACTCAAAAGTTATGGTGTATAAACCAACCACCCCCACACTATCTATCTTGAGGAAGGATAGTCTACAGTGTGCATCAATACACAATGCTGAATCACAAGTGAATACGATAAGATTTTAGAGCCCAGAACAAGCTAGTGTGAAGCTGTTTATGCTAGTGGGAATCTTCTGAGTACTTTAAAACAAACCTTCAACAAACCCCACTTCCATGGCTGAAGAAAAAAGAACAAGAACTAAAAAGGAGATAAAACTGTTAAAACTGTGGTTAGCTCATGACTTCACTCTATTTCCATCTTACCACTGAACTTTGTAGGTGACTCCTACTGTGATTGTCATGCTGTTTAAACAAATACATTTAAATACAAAACATATAAATATATAGGACAAATTACAATAATTGAGGCCTAGGAATAGAATATAATCAATTGACAATTTCTAGGGTTGGTTGGCAGACTCCTAATGTTAATTCTAAGTGTTGATTTATGATGCTAGAATTTAATCTTATTGTAATATAGGATTGCAGTCACTAGAGCTGAAAAAAAATTATTCATTTATTTTCACTTACAGATAAAGTTCAGCAGCTAAGGAGAACAAAAATTATATGCTAAAACTTCTTTCAGCTTTTTTTGACTTATACTCCCTTTTTTGCATTACATCTTGTTGTATTTTCTGTTTTTATCTGGTTATTTCCTGTCAATATTCTTTCTCAGTTATTTTGGTTACTAAAATGGATCTGAACGAGAGAGTGAGAAATGGGAGATATTTCAAAACATAATCCTCATGATATACGCATTAAAAAATAAAAGAGAGATAATTCCATAAAATTCTTTTTGATAGACACAATTAGGGATGATGAAGAAGAAAGCTAACTATCATGGGAGATCAAAGCACGAACACACATCTGAGATACTTCAAGCCCTGCTTGAGTACCTTACCAGTAGCATTGACTGGACAGAAAATCCATTTTCATTGCTTTGTGTTTTGCCCATCTGTAGAGTTCCTCTAGAGGCAGAGCTGCTAGGTACTACTCCCTTAAGGACCTATGATCAATGTTTTGTCCTTCAGTAGTTTCTTACGCAGTGGAGGAACTGATGTGGCTGACATTGGTTAAATTATATGTTCCTGATTTTCAGAGTTTTAATAACAATAGATGCCTTTTCCTTCCTTAGAAATGCATTTGATTTGTTATGCTCTACATACGTGAATTTTAACACAAAGAGAAAGAGTTCATTAGTTTATGTGGTTTAATATAATTAATAGAAGATACTATAATGACTTAGGGCAAACAAGATTTCAGTCAGTGAACTGAAATGCATGACAATTCTTGAAAAGACAAAGTATCCAGATTGTATATATCAAACTATTTTCAGAGCATTTGGTTTGTTCAAATATGCAGAATGCTGAGCTAGCAAGTAATTTATACCGGCTATGAGAAAAATACAAAATTTCTGCAAAAAACCCCAGCATTTCAGTATATGCCCCTCCTGAAATTGTGATTAAAAATTGTAATTTTTAAATTACAGGAGCGAAAAGTACTGAAAACTTTTTATTTGGAAACTGTAAACTTATACACTCATAGGAATACAAAAGTGAGCATAATTTATTAGGCCAAAACTTAATTTAATCAAGAGCCATTTTTCTTAAAGAGACCTGACATATATTACTGAAGAAAAGAATGAACAATGTACAGATTTGGCAGTATCTAAAACACTGATGGATTTATCATCGGTTAATTTTTCTAACATCACTTTAAATTTTTTTTTTTTTGGCCTCTCATCATCAATGAATTCCATTTCATTCAGTGAGAAAAAAAGAGTGCTTTTGTCATCTGTTTCATACCTGACATTCAATATTTTCAGTGGGTAACTACTTGTTTTCCAGTTATAAAAAATAATGTTCCTATTTGCTTTTCCACATGAACTTCTAGATGTTGGTCATATCCCCCCCCTGCTAAAGAGTTTCAGGCTATACAGCCCTTCCTTGTACAGAAACTACCACATCCTACTAATCCTTCTTAATGTGCTCCTGCCTTCCATTTTTTTCCTTAATTTCTTATAATCTTGTAGTAAGCTAAAATTGATGTAATATCAAGGATCAGATTTGCTTGTCTTTCTGTCTGCTTCTCATCATTGAACTAATGTTTGCTGAGAGCCACTCTCAATTCCAACATGTCTTTCCTGAATGGTAGCAGTTATCTTATTGCATATCATATGTACACTACTATGTGGCCATTTACTGAATTTCATTTACCACTGACATGTGAAGAATTTCTGAAATACTCTATCATTAGTATCAGTTTTGAGTGTCTTGAATTATTCTCTCTCACTCGTGCACTTTGTCGCCTGACTATTTGCTCTCTGTTTGAGGTCATTTATTAACACACTGGACAACACTTATGCCAAGGGCCTGGAGAACCCTGCTATTAATGGCTTTTCATTGTGAAAACCGACTCTTTGTTCCTGCCCAATTTTTCTTCTCTTTCAACCAATTATTAATCCATGAGAGGGCCTTCCCTCTTACCCATGACAGCTTAATTTCTTTAGAAATCTCTTCTAAGAGACTTTGTTGAATGCTTTTTCAAAATGTAAGTCACTGGGTCACCATTGTCCATAACCTTTATGACTCCTCAAAGAACTTTCATTGATCTGTGAAAGTGGACTTCCTTTCACAGAAGCCCAGTTGGTTCTTCCCTGGAATATATCATATTTATCTAGATATCTGTTATTTCTCTCCTTTGTTATAGTTTCTTTTATTTACCTGATATGGAAGTCAGACTCACTGTAGTTCCCTGAATCATTTCTGAAGCCTCTTTCAAAGACTGGGTACTCATTAACTACCTTCTACTTCCCTAGCACTGAGACTCATAAAGCAATGCCTCACATACACCTCAGTTAATAGTTCATTGGTTTAATGTCTGTGTTTCTTTAGGACTCCTGGGAGAACGTTGTCAAAGACTTCAGCCTTCCTATCAAATTCTATAACAGTAACCCACTCCTGAGATCAAAATGTTTGATAATTTTAAATGACTCAAAATGGAGAAGCCTGAATGCAGCAAACCCTGAACTTCTGATATACTAAGCGGTAGCCCTGGCAATATGATGTGTGATGGAGTCTAGTTTTCACTTTTCAGTCTAAAAGCATGCCTTTTATAAAAAACAGCTCCCACCTCACAGAGATGAGTAGTTGTAATTTTTACGTGATAGGTAAGCAAGAAGATTTCTTTTGATATCGCTGTGGTCTTGTACCATACAAACACATCTACAGGCATTTAGTTAGTATTTCTTTTTTTGTTATTGGTGAGAAATAGAGAAGAGACTGGTACAGTAACCTTCCCTATATTTTCCTAAGTATCAGTGTTGTACTAGTAAGGTTGTTTTTCAAGAGCATGTCTTTTTCAGGTTCTGCTAAACTCCTGTTTTGTTTACTGGATTTCTCAAATCAAAGACTGCAAGCCTTTATGCCAGACTTTGAGGATACTAGAAGTAGATGTTGAATGCATGAAAAGTACGTAGTTTCAGAATTCTCTATATGCCTTAATAGCCTGGTTCAGAAGACAGAAAGCAAAACCCTTACGGTGGTCACTGAAGAAGTACAGAAGGGAAAGAGGACAAGTGAGAAAATTCAGAGGGCAAGAGCAAGAAGTGACCAGCATTATCACAGGGAGCAAAATGAAAGATGAAAGGTTTTCAGCTAACAATATCTTTAATATATATTTGTTTACTGTTGAAAACCAGCTGCATGTATATTTACAGGGAACAATGCATTACAATATGAAAAATTAATATAAAACTACATTTAAATAACTAATGTGTTGGCACCAGAACTGATGTGGACCCAGGAGGAATGTGGTTCCCTTGTTAAAGCATGTTCATTAGCATAAGAAGCACAAATATGAAGGGCAGGAAGGGAGGAGGGTTCCCATGTTAATAAATATTTACTTCATGATTCCTGAATGACAGAAATCAACAAAAGCTGGGAAAGAGAAAGTTCCAGCAACCATTCCAACCTTAACTAGAAAATGAAATCAGAAGCTTAAACCTAAATTTTGAGTTCCTTATATTTTTCTTGAGTCATGAAATATAGATTCCCCTTGGTTTTCCCTACAAAGTTTGTTTGAGTAAATAAGAATGGATAGTAGGACTATCCAGTCCTACTTTGCCTACGCTGAAACCAGAAATTCTAGTTGTCGTAATTCCCCCCCCCCCAAAAAAAAAAAGAGTGGAAGAATTGTTTTCAGTAATGCTACTTTATATTTTTATAGTAGCTTTTATTCTAAAAGATCCCAAATATTTTCTATGAGAAGATGAATTATTTCTTCTGCTCCTGAAATACAGATAGCTGTTAAATGCCTCTAACACTACACAATTCTGGGTTATACCAAGCAATATTTTAAATCAAAGACGGAAAGACAGATACCAAAGTGTAGAGTTGGAAAAGAATAAACTCTTTTTCTTTTCAGTGACTATTTGCAAGTGGCTAAAAGCTTGATTTAGGGTCCCTACCACTGGCATGCTGTCACAGATACTGATTAAAAGGACATACAGAGAAATAAGGTCCGGTTATGAAATAATCAAACTAAAAATAACAGCATTATTGTTGGAAAGGTTCTCCATAGGACTGATCCAGCTATCTCCTGCTTCACTTAGGAGCTCTAAAGACAACATGCTCGAAGGTAGCTAGATATTTCTTGGGAGGAGGGGAAACATCATTAGTTACTTTTCTTAAAATGCTAGTCCTGCAAATGAATATGTATTAATGGGATTTGTTTAACTGCATGTTATACTATGAAGATGGCAGGGATTTGGTTTGCCTGTGTTGTGTAGCTGTTGTTACTGGGCACACAACTCACATCGTACTCCCATGACACCTCTGTTGGGTTGAGGGGTGAAATCACTTTTTGACTGAGGTCAGGTTGTGGCTCACACAAAACAGAGGTCCTCCCCACTCTGTCAGCAGCCCCCAAGCCATTTGTTTGACAACTGCTGTCTTATGTAGGGAAACATTTTGCCCCCACCAGAGCAAGTGGATGCACGCGTGTGCCACTGTGGTCTTGCACCCTTTCAGAGTCTCTCTGAGCATGGCCATGGCTGGCTTGTGCAGACAGGCTGGAACGAATGAGCCAAACTCATGCCTTATGGACTTTCCAGCATTTGTATAAATTTCCGTGGTGTAAATTAAAGGATGACTCTTAGCCCTTGAGCTAAATTCTGTGAGGGAATTTAATAAAGTAACTTTAATGGGAAGTAGTAAAACACATTTTTGAGCTGACAAGTGGAGAACTAGAAACATGGAAATGCGTGCAATCTGATTAGTCCAGGCTCTGTGAACTTCCACATGCGTGTTCAACAGGGAAATAGAAACTTGATCGGCTTCTAAAATAAACATAAAACTCCTTCAAAGGACAGCTCTAAGAAAGTTTTTCCTATTTTAATGTCTCTTTCTTCATAACTCCAGTGCAACCCAGCATCTGCTGTCTGTTTCTACAACCTACACTGGCACAGTAATATCTAAGACCAGTTTTTGCCATCCAAAATCCCTTACCATCAGGGAGGCAGTTACCTTTTGAGAGAGCAATAGTGTCTGTCTTTTGAAGCACTGCCGCTACTGCTGGGATTCATAACCCCTTTGAAGAAGGGGTCCTCAAGATGTGCTGGTAAAGGTGCCTTGTGCACCTACACACATGGCGGGGAAGTCCGGCTTCGTAGCCTCCTAGGTCGGCCTGCCACTGGAAAGACAAAGCTCAGAACATATACATGGAGAAATTTTCTGGTACCACTACTTGTAGTTGCAGCCAATGTTAAAGCAACTCGAACATGAGTGGGCCCCAACCCACGTGCCCGTTCCCTGAAATAAAAGGCTCCGATTGCCACCATCATGAGAAACATATACTGCCCTGAAGAGATGGGTACCCAGACACACAGACCTTGCCACAGACACGCAAATTGTCAAACATGAAAAGCAAAACCCAAGCAGGTTCACAGATTAACCCTAATCAAGGAAAAAGGGTATTACATACATCAAGAGCAAGTTCTACTTGGGAATGTAGCTATATTCCAGGAAAAAAGTACCGCATCTTTAAAAAATTGCGGAAGGTAGATAAAGAGTTGGAGCTGTGCCAACGTAAAAGTTGTAAAACTGGATTGATATTTGTTACAGCTTGCTAAGGGCTCCCTAGAGCGAGAATGCGATGTTCAAATATAATAATTGATAGCCTGAAAAAAATATTTCTGATAAGTGTGCAAATGTAACACAGATCCTGTCTGAGATGAAGCAAGATTTTGTGTCCCAGCTAACCTGAATACTGGGGTGACCCAGATTTGCTGTTGCTTTCCCTGATTGCAGTCGCATCCTTCAGCTGGAAAGAAAATGGGCCTGGGCTTTGAACAGGGCATTTTGTTAAACGCTGTCTTGGAAAAGTAATTACTCAAAAGCCAGACTAGTGCATATGTAGAGGGAGGGCTCTATGAGAGAAGGGAATTCATATTCATTAATAGTACCCCAGCAATCCCAAAGGGAAGAAGAGCTAATGCTAATCTAACCTCTTTTCAGTCTTCACCTTAGTATGGTGACCACCTCAAGTTCTGTATATGTGTGTATAAATTGCTTAAGATTCAATAGAACACATTAAGTTTTAAAAAGGATTTAAGGAAAAATTTTCAATAGCTTCTGAAAGGGGATAATTTATTAACTCTGAGTAAATTAAAATCTCAAGCAGGGGTAAAGACTTTAGAGATTACTTTAATACATTTTATATGCTTTCAACAGAAATATTCTTTTAAATGGTCCAAATATCAGCTAATTTTGTCCTATTTAGTAAATTACCTCCTTAGGCTGTAATGTTACAGATTACAATTGCTAAAAAAAGTTACGCTTTATCAAAAAGGAATAAACTGCATTTTTATAGGTTTAAATATAACACTTCTTTTTTTTTTTTTTTTCTCATAATTCAGGCTGGTAAAATGCTGTGTTAAAATAATGCCAAGGAGGGAGTGTATCTTTTACATACTTGTTAGGTCAGATGATAATGCAACAGAATGTCGTGACTACGTCTCCCATATACCATACTAGCAATTTAGAGTCTATTTTGTCTTTGAGATCAGACATATGATCAGATCACTCTGGTTGACTGTTACCATGCATCAGTTGAGTCTCAATAAATGCCTGTGCAAATGCGCTTAGCCCATGGCATATTCAGAGTAATTTGGTTTAGGTTAGCCCCTTTTCACTTCTGGCTAACGTATGTCACATTATCTTGTATTTGTAGCGGACAATTACAGCAGACTCACTGATGTGCAGTAACCTGCCGTGCTGAGGCTATTTGATTATGACTGAGTCTTGAATTTGTCTATGAAACCACTGTTTTCCAGGTTTAAGGTCTCTTTGGGGAGTATGGCAGGAAAAACATTGGCTCTGAACAGAAGTCATATATATCCACCCTTTACACAGTCAACAGGCTACCTTTCAAGTCATTTCCTTTATGGCAAGAAACCATGCTGCCTGCTCAGCAGAGAAGCTGGCTTGGCTTTAGGCAGATTTATAGCTATCAGCAGCTGGGAAGCCAATGACTAGATTTCAAAACTAGAAATTAGTTTATATAGGGAAAAAGTTTAGAATTACAGTTCTTGCAAACCACAGAAGTAAGCTCTTACATACTTCACTGCTTTAAAGTTGTTTCTGCTGCTGGTGAATATATCTGTGGTAGTAAGTTTAACAGTGACAGAAGTGGGATTGGAATTTAACTGTCCATTTTGACAAGATCGAGTGGTCTCAGACAGGATATTGTCCTAGGCCACCTTAGTCTTCAAACTGTTCCTGGGAAGAGTGTGGGAAGTACCAGAGACTTGGGTGGTGGAGGTGGGAGGAGCGTTGGAACGGGCTAGAGAGTATGAAGGAGTGTCATCTTGTGCCAGTTTGTCTCAGTTAAAAAATTACTCCAAACCCATTTATTTTATTAATATTGATGCAGCCTAACTTACAAAAAGAAGTTGAAGAGTTAGTAAGGTGATAAGTATCTGGTGAGGAGAAAATTATTTCAAAGACTGGTGAAGGTAAGATGGGGAAGTTGACGGTAAGTGATGATGAGATAAGAAAGAGAGTGCAATGAGAAAAATAAAGAGAAGGGAGGATGAGTGGATAGATTATAAGGACATAATCAGCCTGCAAAAGAAGAAAGAGCCTGCAGCAGAAATACAGAAAACAAATATTACTACATTGGAGATTCAAAGGCAAACATTAAGAGCCTAAGCTACAAAACAAATTACTAGTGGTTATTGAACAAGAAAAGGAAAATAAAATTGGAAAGAGAAATTTGTGTCTAGGAATTTTTTTATTACAAGAAATGAGCCAAGGCACTTCATAGTCTTCGGATGGATATCCAGATCCATGCACCTATCCCCATGGCTATATGTGTGCAACAGCATTTAAGATATTTAAGAGTTACCTAAAGCTTGTGACTTCTGGGCCTCAGATCAATTAAGATCTTCAAAAATTTAAAGGAAGATGAGATTTTTCATGGTAGAAACATACGTAGCCTGGCAACTGTCTCATGCTGCTCAGGAAAGGGGTTGTTAAACTTATTTGTAGTTTTATATGTCTGTATCACTTGTCCACACATGCAATACAGTGTTTGCTGTTGGTGTTCAGAGGGACGACAGAGTTTTAATTGTCCATCGTTCAGGATCAAATTTGTCCATTACACCAGCAAGCCCAGCATCCAGGACAGACCTGAACAAAAAAAAGGTAAGCATTCAGCATTTCCTATAAAACATCTAAAGAGCTCATGTATGGGCAGACCAAATACATCTTCACTTGTCCTTGTGCCTGATTATTTAGTCCTATAAGACATGTGAGATGATTTTGGAAACAAATCCCTGGAGCCTTGGAACAAATGAAGTCTGGTTTCCTGTGAATCTGTTTCTGTGTATTCTGGTTTCTGAAAGGTCCTGGATCTGACAGAAGCTTTCTACAGGTTAGTCTCTTATGAACTCACTCTCCATTGCAAATCTCCCTTCCCTAGAGCATTTAAGGGATTCCTTCCTTTGTGCCTCAATTCCTATAAAGATTTGAGAACTGGAATATCTCTTAAATCTCAAGCACTCTGACAAATATTGCAGAGCCAGTGAGGTCAGAGAATAGATAAGGGGTGCAGAAAGGGATAGGAATTACTTACCAGCCAAAACAATAACTTATTAATTATCATGACAGTTCTTTGGACATAAAATTTCCCATGCTGGACTAGTCCAGCGTGGAGCTTACCACAGTCTTTTACCTCTGCTTACCCACGCCTTTTACTAGTACATCATCACCTACTTGGTCTGAGACTAGTCTTGTCAAAGGGAAAATAACGTGCAAAACTGCTAGTCATATTCTTGAATGAATTCTCTTTTATCTCACTGTCTCCTATCGTTCATGATTTCCACAAACATTTTTTAATTCTTTTTTTTTTGCTGTGCCACTTTTTTTTTTTTTTAACAGAGACTACCTCTTGAAAAGAAGATGGTTCCCCGAAAGATGCTATTTCACTGTCATATATCGATACTATTATACTTTCCATATTATTGTTTTCTTTTGCTCTTTGATGCCTTCTGGAATGCTAAACTTCTTTCAACAAATAAATGCACCACAGCAGCAACCACCGCTTCTCCCTCTCAGAAAGTGTTTTCATTACCTTATACTCACTACTTTTTAAACTCAGAGATCTCAGTAGTTCAAATGATTCCTTCTTCAAGATAGTTTAAGCTGCATTCATTGAGTTTCACCTGCTACCACAGCATCCTTTCACCTCACTTCCTTCAACCTCTCTGGAGCTCTCTATAAATTTATTTAGTTGATCAGCCTTTGTAATAACACCTAAGCATGGTCAACTCAGTCCTCACACAGATTTTATGTCACTAATTTACAAACAATATCAATGGCAATGCACATCTTTGGATTATCCCAGTAATATTTACTACTTTTTCCCCTCTTTTTTTTTTCTTTTTACCACTGGAAAATGGAGCAGTTTCTGTTTTGTGATGCTCTGGTTTTAGCCCAGTGTACTCTTCCATGGTGTTACTTTTTGGATAGTTTCCTTGCAAAACAACTTGCAGTAAATCCAAATGCATAGATCAACCTCATTTTTTTAATCTCAGATTTTGCTGATGCACTCAAGGAATGTTTGAAGAAAAGAGTGATATGTTATCCATTACCAAATCATGCTGCTTTGTCCCATTCATATAATAGCTAAGTGTTTTTACACATTAGCATTGCAATCAGTGAAGGTCTTTGGGAGATTACTTCAAGGTACGACTAAGTTTAAACACAGAACCTACACCCTTTAAGCCAGTGTCGTATTTACACACTAAGTTCAGCATCGTGTTGAAGCCTGGATCACCAGGGTTGCAGTACTTAGGCAGTGAGAATTTTCTCTTTAATTTATTTTTTTTCAATGAGAGATTGAGTTTTTTGCTTGCAACTGTCCCAGATCATTCTTAAATCTTATGGAGATTTAGTAATGACAGATATTTCTGACAACCAGAGACACCAGGGTTATTCAGGATTGGAGCTATGACTGAATTTTGTCTTACTGAGAGGTGCTTCAGTGCATGATGGAGAAGGGAAGGGAAATGCATGGAATGGGACCATGGTCCCTAGACCTGTGGCTGCAGGGTGGTCCTTAATGCTGCAGCCTCTTGCAGAGGAGAGGAGCAACCAACAAACTGTCCCTCCTGGGGCACCGACACAGACTCAGGAGCCAGTAGTGCCAGCTTGCAACCCCAATAGTCTGTTTTACCAGTGTACTGCCCATGCTTGCTTATGTGTAAATTCTTCCTTTCTTTCTTTCTTTTCCTCTCTCCCCTCCCCAAATCTTTCCCATCTCTGTCTTGTGGTACTTTTATGTTCTCTGGCATCCTGGCTATTGCTTTTGGGCAAAGGCTAGTCACTGTCTTCAGTTCTCACACGTTGGGCTCTCAAAGGTCAGATAAATACTAGAATGCATTGTGGACTTTTAATCCCATAAAATCAAGAGATTGAAAGAAAGTAGTGGCTGCATTAAAAATCACTAAATATAAAGAGATAATAGAACATGCTTGTAGAAGATATTGTAGAAGACAGGAACATTTAAGGCCCAACATCCCAATACTGGAGACTTAGACACTGAGTTTGTGGAATGCTGATCAGATCCATTCATTTATTTTTTTATCCAATTTATTCTCCAATTCTAGCTAGGATCTAACTACAGTAATACAAATTTAATACTGATCCTTTAAAATTATTCACTGACCATTTTTCACACTTGTTTTATGAAACAGTCAAAATATTTTTCACTCCTGGTCTTAAAATTTTTTGGATCTGTAAATAGCAACATTTATTTTTATCTTCTATCAACTATTAGAAGCTTTCAAGCTGGGACACATATTGTGCACTGACTACAAGAATTACTGAAGCACAGAAATGTCAAATAAACCTACTGTTTCAAGAGACAGAGCATACCATTTATATGTCCTTGTGCAAGAATCTTTCTCATGGGCACTAGGAATGTGTCTGAATAGCAAAAGAGAAAGGGTGAAATCTCATTAATTTCAGTGGGGCCGACGTTTCAACCAATTTGCTTCTTCATACAAATGCAACCTTACCAGGACTTTTAATGTGTTGCTTTAAACACATTCAAAGCTGATGCAACTTTGTCTTCCAGTATTTTTTCCACATGTTTGTGTATCTAACAATATCCTTAAAAAAGTGCTACGTTAATAACTATGACAGTTTTGATTTTTTGAAAGTAGAATCTAATTTTAGAAAACCATTAGATAACTTAGAGTGAAAGATTCACAAAGTAAGTGGTACTTTATAAATCTTCCTGTCTAGGTGGATGATTTAAACACGAGTTTCTGGTTTTATTTTTACTTTTCCAAGGGTTGAGACTACCATGAAAACCAAATGGATATTTTTAAGACCAATGAGATAAACCCCATCTAATGGCAATATTTTGATTTTTTTCTCCCTGTAGGAAGATGTAAAATATTGTTTATTTGTATAGTGCTGCTTACTGAAGGTACATAGCATGTGAGTAAATACTGTAGCTTTTATCTAGATGACCTAAATCTCAAATTCCAAACATTGAGGACTGGAAAGCAAGGCAAGAGCTAAAGATATTTTTTTTTTAATCTGCATTTATTTGAGCTATGGATGAATAAAATATAGGGCACATAAAAGTGACAGTACCTTCTAGGTTAGCAGATTGCACAATCTGGACTTTCACAGCTTCAATATTTTCTCATGCATGTGCTACACTAAGAATACTATAAATACCTGGATTTAAAAGGTGGAGCTGACAGAACATCTAAGTAATGATTAAGTACTCAGATACAGATGAATTACATCTTCCAAAGAAGTGCCTTGAAACTAAGTGCAAAGACCTTCATTCTCTACTCACATTGATGTAAATCAGTGGAAATTTGGGGGGTGAAAGCTGTATAGATGCTCACAATACAATTGAAGAGAAGGTGGTGGCAAGTTTGATTTGCCAGAGCCTTTAAACTCCTGAATGCAGTCATAAAATTATGTCTATTCACTTTGTCTTTCAGAAACTATTAATAAAGACACAAATATCCAGGCTGCAGAGGTCTCTTGAATCCTGCCCTTGTGATGTCTTATCTAGTAGACGCTGCGAAGACAAAAGGTAAAATTTGTGTTCTATCATTAAAACAGTCAAAGCCATGTCCAGATAAAGTCAACTGGAGTACACCTACACTGCTGAATTAAAAAAGGAAAGGAACCAGTTCAGACATTTCGATCCTCTATTGGGTTGATTTTTCCATTATTCCTTGTTTTCAGAAACATTTTCAGCCAACTTTGCACCCTCAGACAACCCTATCATGCCAAACGCTACAGTGTGCCATGCGTGTGATCACTTCCATGGTATAACACCCACCAGTCTCATTGTCTCCAGCATTACCCTCTCTGATGTCAGACTCTTTGAACTTAAACAAAGAGAAGATTTAGGGTCATGAAGACCTTATATGGAGGAGAGCCAAGGTCAAGAGCTATTACCTCACAGGCCCACCTGCTCTAGACAGGATTAGTCTGAAGCAACGTGAAAGCCAGTCAATTGGAGCCACACAGACTACCACTTGCAGCTTCTAGGGAAGGATAAATTTTTGTTTGTTTTCAGATTCTAAACTGAAATGGACAATACCTTGATGGGCTGGAAAGTTAATGCAAATCATGGGAGAAGAATATGTTCTGACTCTTTCAGTTTTATTGTAATGCAGTTCCACTTCCTGTAAAATACAAGCTGACTAACTTGCCATGATGTTAGGATCTCAACTAGAACAAAGACAAATGGCATTTAGATGGTAATAAAGATGACCAGGGTTGTCATTCCTCTAAGACAGTAGTAAAATAGTTAGCATTGAGGAAAAAGGACCATTCAGAAGCTGGTCAACTGGTCATCAGAAGCTGAGTGTGACATCCTCTTGGAACCATGTCCCTTTCTTAACTTGCCCTTTGTACTTTTTACCGAGGCCCTGACACCCATGATATAAAAGTGTAGTTATATGCACAATCAAGTTAACTTATGCTAGCTAATAAACATGATGAAATTTGTGTATTTTTATTGCAGAATGCTTCCAACAATCATCACTAATAACATCCACTTCAGAAGAGGAGAGTAAAACTCCTCCTGTGTTTCTTATAACTAGGATTAGGTTTCATCTCACATAACTTTAGATGTCAAGTTTAAGCCACTCACCATAGACTTCCTTTGTAGTCACTGGAGAGAGAGACATCTCAAAGAGTGATTCCTTCCATCTTTCTTCAATACCTGTCTATGGATGGGACGAATGACCCTCTGGAGGTGCCTATCTCTCTTCATTGTCTAGAGATGGAGTCAAGCTGACTCCATATAGACATCTAACAGAGCCTTCTAACTTATAGATAGTGAAAGGGAAATGAATCCCATCTTCAGCATACCATACTTTAAGCAGTTCTCTGTTTGGTGTAAGGAGGATTGAAGGAAGATTTCTCTAAGTGGAAGCATGATTTTGTTGCTGCTGGTAGGAATGCTTTGCTTTCTTCTCTTGCCTCCCTGAGATGCTGACAGCTCTGATGTTAATAATGGAGCACCAGTCGGGCTTCAGTGATTTGCAGAAAAAAGACAAGTTATGTAATTTTTTTGAGGTACTAGCTGCAGTCGGGAAGAATTGGCCTGAAACTGTCTGAAGCTGAGAGAATCTTTCACGTTAAATAGTTTAACTTCAGGATAACATATTCATGACGTGAATTAAAAAAAAAAAAATCTAACCTATTTCATTAGCTGCATTATCTGCACTTGTTCTTAATATTCTTAATTATGTCAATTTGAATATTTCAGCACAACATTTTCCAGTGTGAATTTACGAGAAAGTTTTGCAATCTATTACATTCACAATTCAGTTTTAAAAAGTACCCCACATACCCTTGTGTGGTGATAAAATAACATTTTATGAATCAGACAAAGAATTTTTAACATTAACAAATAGAATGGCTTCATGATCTATCACTTGATGCTTTCCCAGCACTTATCCATGGCCTGAGTTCATCTTTGCTTTTCTTCCTAAACAGCACAAGACTGTGTATATATACAAAAAAAAAAAAAAAAAGGCAGTTTCATTTGAGAAATTACTTCAGATATATGAAAACTGGTCTTGAAATGAAAGACAATTCATGATGTTTTCAAGACTTGTCATTTAATCATGCATTTTGTAACAATCAGGATTTTTAGTGTCTTAGCTTCAAAAATCCTATTATTATGTGATAATCCTGTTTTTATTAAGGAAAAAAATAAGACATTCCTAATGGTGTGGATTGCAGAGGAAAGTTCAAAATATGAGCTGTAAAAGCTTAAATCAAAAAGGTAGCAAGTGAAAAGAAGCAACTAATGTAACACTTCATAATTTTTGGAGGCTTGACTCGATTTCTTTTTGCCCTCAACTGGAGTACAGATTTCCCATAGGATTTTCTTTTCAGGATCACAGTTGTTGACAAGGTTGAAGTGAGACACAGGACTGTGATCAAATTCATGCTTGCCTAATGTGTCAGACTAAACTTTATGCATCCCTCTAGGTCCAGATATTTTCCAAACCAGGGATCTCGCTAGATGGATAAACCTGAAAGTGTCCCTGCCCATAGCAGGGATGATGAAAATAGATGATCTTTAAGGTCCCTTCCAAATCTATGATACTGTGATTTATATGGGGGTTGGTGCATTTTGGAAAAAAGTCTTTGAACCAGGGTTTGAAGAGAGCTAGGAGTGTAATCTGTCCTGAACTGGGGTGCTGCAGTGAGGTGAATTGCATCCTAAAGGAAGACAAACAAACCAAAAATCTTCCTAAAAGAAAGAAAACTATAAGCCACTTCACAGTGCCTAAATTTAGATACTTTGGTGAAGGGCCTGAGGTAGGAGGTTAGTTTTATAAGTCTTCCCGTCTAATCGATTGAAAGGGCAAGACAGTCCTGTACAACACCTTAGTGAATTTTCTGCTTTGAACTGGATACTGAGAGAGCCTGCTCTCCTAAAGGCGTCTCTTAGTGTCAAACAGGTCCTGATTCCTGGAGCATAATGAAGATCTGATGTTGAGCCCTGCTCTTGGTTACATTAATTTCATAAGTACCAGCGATGTGAGACTTGTGGTGGCAAAGGAGCTGGAAAACAACCAATGTCCTGTGCTGGCAAAGGAGCAGGAAAACAACCAATGTCCAAGACCCATGCGGATATGACTGTACTCTGCAATACTACTGCTTCTTGTTCCAGAAGCCACTGGGTATGAGCTTGCCTTAATTAAGTATTTGGAATTACAGAATGTTAGGGGAAAGAGAATGTTAGGAAAGCACTGTTGTTCTCACTTCATACTTCACAGAGCATATATGGAGGAAAAGAATAGTGCTTGCTCTTTTCCTGCTAACCCTATGTTACGAGTAGTACTAACACAATAACTGACTGGTATGTTCTAGGGTTTTTGGGTGGCTGGTCTGGGCTATGCTGAATCTGAGCAATCATCCAGGGATGTAAGACGGAAATCTGGATTGCTCCAGCAAGACAGATGCCCCTCACTTAGAGCCTGTGAGGGTTTGACCTCACCTCCCCCTTCAACTGAACAGGGGAGAAAAAATATAACTAAAGGTTCATGAGTTGAGATAAGTCAGGGAGATTACTGCCAGGGACAAAACAGACTTGACTTGGGGAAATCAATTGCATTTATTACCAATCAAAATCAAAGTAGGATAATGAGAAATAAAACAAATCTTAAAAACACCTTCCACCCACCCCTCCCTCCTTCCTGCGCTTAACTTTATTCCAAATTCTCTACTTCCTCTTGCCTTCCAGTGATGCAGGGAGATGGGGAATGGAGGTTATGGTCAATTCATCACATGTTGTTTCTGTCATTGCTTCCTTCTCAGGAAGACAAGTCCTTCCCCTGCTCCAGTGTGGGGTCTCTCCCACAGGAGACACTCTTCCATGAACTTCTCCAATGTGAGTACTTCCCACAGGCTACAGTTCCTCTAGAACTGCTGCAATATAGGCCCCTTTCCAAGGGATGCAGTCCTTTAGGATCAGACTGCTCCCGTGGGGTCTCCCACAGGGCCAAAAGTCCTTTCAGTAAACCTACTCCAGAGTGGACTCCTCTCTCCATGGATCCCCAAGTCATTACCTGGAGCTGACTCCGGTGTGGACTTCCCACAGGATCATAACCTGCTCTGGTGTGGACCTCTTTCATGGGCTGCATGTGGATCACTGCACTCCCATGAACCTCCATGGGCTGCAGGGGGATGGCTACTTCACCATGGTCTGCACCGTGGGCTGCAGCAGAATCTCTCCCCAGAGCCTGGTGCACCTCCTCCCCCTTTTTCTTCACTGACCTTGGTGTCTGCATAGTTGCTTCTCTCAAATATTCTCACTCCGCTCTTCTCTGGCTGCAATTCCTTCTGCATAATAACTTTTTCCTTCTTAAATATGTTATCACACTATCTTAAATATGTTACTACTGTTGCTGATGGGCTTGGCCTTGGCCAGTGGCAGGTCCATCTTGGAGCCAGCTGGCATTGGCTCTGTCAGACATGGTGGAAGCTTCTAGCAGCTTCTCAGAGGAGCCACCCCTATAACTCCCTCAGTACCTGAACCTTGGCACACAAACTCAATACAGAGCCACAAAAAGCTGGATGATCAGGAAGTTCATGAAACTCAAGGATTCACTGCAATTTTGAGAATGAACATGAATCATGATAGCCTCTCTTCATGAAATACTGATGACGTTTTTCAGGAAAAACTGATCAAGTTGCATTTATACTGCACTGTAATGTAAATATATGTTCCTCTTGATTGCTGAACTTTGGCACTGGTGCTACTGTGTAAAATTAGTGAAGTCCATTTCGTATCAGATTGCCTCTACTGCACTGAAGATCAGGCCCTGCATTCCGAAAAACATCACTTTGTTTTACCGAACAGATTGTAGTTTAGAAACACCTGGGTAACTTTAATGACTACTGTTTTTAGGTTAAGCAGTCCAAAATCTGTGTTTGATTTGGAAAAGAAAGTTAGAGATTAACATGCTGTTTCTGCAAATCCATAATCAGAGCAGCTTTGTACCAAATAGCAGATTAGGAAGCAAGCCACAGTATGTACAGCATGACCCAAAACAGATGCACCTGCAAGGTAAAGGACTGGAAAGACTTTGCTTAGTGAAATAGGATCTCATTGTGTATAATGTGTCTAACTTGCCTGTTTTTCAACTTCACCTAAAATGTCCTTAAATCTTTCTTTTCTTTCTTTCCTTTCTTTCCTTTCTTTTCTTCCCCTTCCCTTCTTTCCTTCCTTCCTTCCTTCCTTCCTTCCTTCCTTCCTTCCTTCCTTCCTTCCCTCCTCCTCTCTCCTCTCTTCCCCTTCCCTCTCCTCCCCTCCCCCGAGTAAAAATTTGCATGACCATTTATTTTGGAATGGGATTACTTAAAAGGAGATGCTCTAGGCTGCTCAAGATGTCTGGGCTGGCTGATCTAACACAGGGAATCCATTCCCACTGGACACAGGCAAGGATGTCCTGTTCTGTCCAAACTGGCACAAGAACACTCAAATCTCCTTCAGAGTGTTTCTACCTGGAATTGTTCCAGGACAGCTACTCTGCATTAAGACAACCCACAAGACTATACCTTATTCTGGAATAATTTTTATGTAATCTATCATCCTAAATTGCCTGCCACAGAGAGCTTGGTTAACAACCTAATCAAAGTTTGCCTGAAGATGTTATTTAGAGTCATTAACAATAGAAAGGAGAGGTTAATGAGCACCTATGCAGGGTCCTGCATGGAAACTTTGGCAACACTTTTTGGGAACAAAACTTAGAAGTTTCTATGTGAAAATTTCATTCATTTAACTAAGAACGGGATTTAAAATCAGTATGAAATAGGTAGTGCCAGCTCTTTCAAATCAATATAAGCCTGACTGAGCTGGGTTTAATTTATGCTGAGTTAGAAGTAAACCAATATAAACTGCCTGTATCCCAACATTAATGTGTCTACTTAGAGTTCGTACTGAATTAATGAAACTGTTTTTAAATTTATTTAAGTCAAAAGAATGTTAACACTGTGTACAAACAGAATTTTTACTGAAAGATGATTTATTAGATATGTATAATGCAGCCAATGATGGTGGATATGACAGAGAAGGCAATCAGGATCTCGACGTAGTGAAAAAACCTGAATGGCTATGCTCAGACAGTATTGCGCAATATTCAGATACATAAACAATGACACGAATATTTAGATTGTAGCCAGTTCCCTACATAATATAAGGTCCCAACACATAAAAATGCATTTCTGTATACATAGGCAGATGACATAAATATGGCAAAAGGATGGAAGTTTAAAGTGGATGCACAGGGAAATGGTCTAAACCAGAATAAATGGTTCATGTCCTTAATGGCAAAGAAGGAAGAATACCACTTGGAATACTACTGTGGAAACAAATACAAGCAAATAGAGCAGAATTGATCTTGCCACCCTATAATTTTTTCCTCTTAGCTTCTTAAAAGTCTTCACCTGTTTAAAATTCTGGAGGGGAAAAATAATGCAAAGAGCTTTTTCTGATATTGTTTGAATTGTCTTTTTTTTAGACAAGAACTGTTTTACTATCCAGAGTTCCTCAAAAAAAAAAAAATTCCTCAAAAAAAAAAAAAAAAAGATGTTCACAGCACAAATTAAAAACTGGTCATGAAAAATATAAATGCTCTTTCAACTTGAGAAGGAAATCACTTCATAATTTACACTATCTCTACTTGAAAAGAAAACAACTTTACTCATAAGTTATTGGTTTTCCTCTCTTCTTGTCTGTGTTTCTCTCTATTTAGTGCATGTTCTTCACAGTCCCTCATCAATGCCCTTAGATACAAGGGATATATTTGAGAGTCAGTGCAAGAAGAAGTTTCATTTTAATACACAGCAAATTAGAGGCACTGCACACACATGTATATGTGGCATACCAGAATATTAGCCTCTAATGTGGACTCATCCTCCTTGAATAGTCTTTCGTCCACATCCCAACACCGTTTTCTAACATTTGCAAACCAATTAATTTATCTCTTTGAGGGACTGCTTTGCTGAATTTACCTGTGACAACATATGTAAAAGAGGATAGGTAAAAATGAAATCTCAAGTGCTGTTATTGTTGGCAGACAGCTGGGAGATATGAACTGCATTCAGTACATGCAGAAATGTGGTTGCCCTATAAATTTTTCTGTGTCTCTAAACAAAGACAAAAATAGGTATAACTAGCCTGGTATTGTTTAGTTACGTAACAGATTGAGGGTTTGGGTTTTAGTCACTGAAAATGTGATAAACAACATTGTGCATTAATGCAGAAAACAGATTGAGCTTTTTAATGGTACATCAAATAAGACTTTATTAGCATCTATTAGGTTCAACCCAAAGCCTGGGAAATAGCATTAATGAGCATCATATATCAGTCTGTCTGTTATTAGATAACATTATCCCTTAAAACTAGCAAGTCATATAGTACTTCATACTTTTTACCTTTATCTTTAGAATAAGCTGCTGACATCCTCTCCTGTTACACTGGCCTTACTATTAGTAATAGTGAACCAATTTATAAACCCATTAGTGACACTTTTTCCCGAAGATAAAAACAGTCAAAATTATCTGGCAGCAATTAATCTTAATGGCTGTATGCAGTAAACAGCAATGGGCTAATTCCAGCTCTGTCAGCCCCATCAAACAATCCCACATTAGGCAGCTTTTCACTGATCCATTAAGCATATTCAGAACAACAACAAATTCAATGCTGAAGGCATATGCACTAAACATTACAACAGTGATCTTCTGAAGCCATCATTATCTCTTAAATAGTACTTCCCCCATGTATTATCATTATGCTGTACATTAGAAATACTTTGATTAAACTCCCTTAATTCATAACAGCCAGCTGCAGACCATTTATGCAGTTAATCTCAACACAACAGCTATTGAGGAAATATAACAAATGAAGGCTGTAAACTGGAAGTCATTACTATGAAAGATACTGGTTTCCTAGCCCTCATAGTGCAAAGTGCATGGCAAGATTGTACTTTAGAATGACAGTGATGCAGACTGAAACAACTAATGGCTTTCCACATGTCCTGCAACATATGCAGCAGGAATTGCAGCTGTAAAGGTGTGTGCAGGAGTGACCTGACAAACTGTCAGCATGAGTGACAAAAACATCCAGAAGCCCCTTGTTCACAGGACTAAAATATCACCAGAGAGCTAGAATGCAAACTGCAGCCTCTTCGATGCTTTGCTGGCTTCATTTGGAGCACTCTGTAATTTGTCTCTACGAAAGAACAGTTCTGATTTCTTCCTCTATGAAGCTCGAGTTAGTGGCAATGACACTTTGAAAGACTGCAGACCTTTAGTTTTCTTTCCTACAAGTAATAGCTGTTTTGAGAATTTTTATTAGACTGTTTTCTCTTTAAGATATAATGGATATGGTGTGGCAAGAAAATTTGCATAAAGCTTTCCATAGTGATGTAAACAAAACAATATTATCAGGAGGGGAAGGAAAACAGTAACTAATTTATATTTCCACTCTGACCTGAAATTCACATGAGGTATTCTCATTTAATAACATGAAAATGTTAAATAGATAAAAGTTGATGGTATTTTCTTAAGTTTTCATCAAATGTATTCCATTAAAAATATGTATTAAAAACTCACTCAGAAAGGTTCATGCTGCATATTAAGGAAAAACAGGAGCTAAGTTGGTGTTGACTATCTAGATTGCACCTTTTCTTAATTCAACCAAGAAATACCCCAAGAATTTTGTGGGACTTGGGTACAAAAAAACACTTTCAAAAATTCTTTACTTGTCAAGTGTAAAGAAACCATAAAAATATTAGTGAATAGGGTCTATGTGTTTTACAGTTCTTTACTATATATAAATAGTTTATTTGATTTTAAAGAAATAAACCACAGACACAGTGTCTACCTTGCAATAAAATGATTAAATAAATAAAACTTCAATTTGGCACAAGTCTAGCTGTCAGTTCTGATCTTAGTTCCAGTTCATAAGTCCAACTCAGCTGAAGGTGGATGCAAAACCTTCACAGTACCTTCAGGACCAGCACTGAGGAGCAGGCAATGGAATGCAACAGGCAATAACACCCTTTAGAGGGCCAGAAGAATCAGCTTCCTGATATTTGGATAAAACTGAGGTGAAAAGTCTCACTGCAAGTCCGGTTTTATACTTCTATTACTTTCTAAAGGTCATGCACTTCTGGAACATGTAAGGCTGTAGCTCTCCACCCATTTATGAGGGGAGGCAGACCTGCATACCATGGTAGATGTGTACTGCCCAAGCACCAAGCATACTTAAAGAGTGAATTTTGCAAATTCCATCCCAAACAGAAACCTTATACATCCTATCATAGTAATCTCCCTTTCAAAGGGATAAGAATGTACTTGTGCTTCAGATACAGATTTCAAACACTGCTACTCTTCTTACCTCTACAGTACCTTGCCATACAATCTTAGGTAAGCTTGATTTCTTTATAATGTTGATAAGGTGACTTTTATGTGTGGCAGAGTTGTTGCCAAGACTAACTGGTGATGGGTAAGGTTATTCCAAGGTCTTTGATCAGAAAACTGAACAGAAAAAAAAATTGCTACATCATTTGCAATAATGCATTCTGATTTTTGGCTTTCAAGGCTGGCTCCCATGATCAAATTTATGTAGGACTTTTAAGCATCAAGAAGCCTGTCTATAACATAGTTCTACTCTGGGTCCTTGCAAAACCAGCACTGGCTCCCAGCACTGGTCTGACCACTTCAGAGATTATGGAAATTAGCAGAAGTGGCCCTCAAGAAGGCAGGTGCTGAGCATGCAGAAACTGCATCCCTACCTGCATCCTACACTGCCACTACCACAGTAAGCAATCTGTTTTTTAGTAAGTAAAAGTAAATAGATCAGTTTCAGGAAATATTTTTCTCCATGTCAGCCCCATTCATGCTGTTCTACAGCAAACTGGATGCCAGTCTTTGGAAATAGATGAGATTTATCTTGAACCTATTTCATGTGATCTGGAGGTAACCTACAACAAGAAAAGCGCATGAAAGCCAAAGATGGCTTCTTAACCCAGCAGAAAGAGAAAACTGAGTAATTAATTTTAATTCTTTTTCTTCTACACAGAAACATTTCTAGGTATAAGAGCTTCAGACAACAAGGAATATTAGACACTCTGCTGAAAATCAAGACATCAGCAGAGTCTGGGCACCATCCTCTGACAGAGGATTCCTAAGACTGAACATTTTCACTTAAGTGCCTAAACACAGTTGAAGTTTCCTACTGAACAGTATTCTCAATGTCTGAGATGTAACTCATATATTTCTCATGCATGACCTATTAATATGGGAAGAAGTAACTTTTCACAAAACATAAAGAGGGATTGACTCACCATCCTCTTTGGCAGGCAGAAAGATCTGTGATATGATGTGACAATTATAAGTTATAAAGTGTACCTGAATCATTATACGCAACCATCTTTGTCCAGTTTCTCGTTTTGCTTCTTCTCCCAGCAGTACTTTTTTCCCTAAAAAAAATGAAAAATGCCATAAGTAACATATTTTCAATAATTTATTCATTTTTCAAGACCTAATATGCTTGGATTTGAGCTAATCCAAGTAGGTAAGTGCTAACCTTCAGAACAAAGCAGAAGATTGTTCCATCCTTCTCTCTTAAAAAGAAGAGCAACAGAATTTGTCACCTCACAGTGGACTCAGTTCTAGGGAGTACTGAGGAAAGGATACTTTGCAGGTGATAATGTGTGCTGATAAGAATGACAAATTATTCCCAGCTGCTATTTTTTCATTCCAGCAAAAAATTTTCACTTAGTTGCAGTTTTACCAGGCAACATTTTTTTTTTCTTTTTTTTTTTTTTTTTTTTGGCTCAGGCTTCATATGAGTGATTTCAGAAGAATATATGGCTATGTATATACCCTTCTAATACAGTAACAGGGGAACTACTCTGCTTACTTTCCAAGGGCCATTTACTAATCTTGAATTGAGCTAACCAAACAGTGCAGCAGGGAGTTTATAAAGATTCTTACAATTCTGCCCAGCACACGATCCAAGCACAGAGCTCTTACTATATCAGTAAGAATTCAGGACTAAAGAGAAAATATATACTTGCCGAGCTGCTAGTAGGATATGGATTATGTTAATTGCAGATGAATTTTATAGATGGATTTTATTTCAAATTATGGACATTGTCTCATCTTATTTTGACAATATGTGAACAGTCAGATATGAAACAACCTATACAATGTGTCTGAGTTTTTCACAAAGGGTGAGACAAGGTTTTTCACAACTGATTAGAACTATGAAATAGTTCGGTCATGCTATGACATATTTTTCCTATTATTGCCATACTTCAAAAGGGTCAAACCTGATTTTCAAAACCAGAATATTGTTCTCTTTCATTTAAGATAACTTCAGGTCACCCAACAGTGGTAAGGAACTTTGAAAATATTGTATTGATTTTACTGATAAAATTCCCAGCTAAAATTCCCTAATTTGGGACTGCAGTGAAATGAGCATAAAAGTAGACTGAACTTTTCATAGAATTATTGTTATTGATGGTACTAATTGGCAACAGAAGAGCATGAGTTATGAGTTAAAGGGGTGCATCTCTACTAAGAGACAACACAGGAGAAGAATATTTTGCAGGTTTTATTTTGTTCACTTATTCAAGTTTGGACTGTCATGAAAAATTCTATTGTAAAAGTTCAGTGAGGCTCTGATAGAGAATCCAGAATTGTCCAATTTTTAGATTTTTTTTTTCCCAGTTCTTCAGTCCCTTTATACATTTGGAAGAATTTCCACATAAAAGATGTTTCCTTTTTCTTCAGTGGGACTATTAATGTGTGCAAACTTTAACTTGGTCCAAGTATTCTGTGGCTGACAGAATGTTAGGAAATCAAGTCTAATGAGTGGTTAGACTGTGTACAAAAAAACCCTCTAGAAATCATATAAACCATACTGATTTATAGAAGGCTGTGCTAAGAAGGATAGGGTTTCTGTCTCTAAGGGATCAGAATATAAGCAGTGAAATGGAGAGGTGATTTTCAACCTTTTTGAATTTGCAGACAATCTAAAAATATTTTTAGTGGAAAGGAATATCCATGTAATATATTTAAGCTTGCAGATAATAAAACTGCTTTTTCAGGGACCACTGACAGGAACCTTAAGGATTCCCAAGGGTTCACAGGCTATAAGTGAGAAATCATTGAAATTAATGATACCAAATTATCTACCCCATTCTAGCTTTGTTTTGTATGTTTGCTACAGTGCCTTGCATCTGCCTTATTAATTATCTGGACTTATATTACCATACTCCTTACATACCTAGAAATGCCAAAAAAACATGAAAAAGTAATTTTTTAAAATTTCATTACATCTTGTCTAAAAAGAATCATAATTCGTGAAGGAAAAAAAGGAATAAAAAATTCTTCCATTTATATACATTTTGTCATTAATTTATAACTAATTTATCAATGACCATGCAGCTGCACTCACTGTATTTTTGAAAAAAAAGCTCATATAATACTCATATAGTCTCTGAAAGCGTACCATCTTAATAAAGGAAGAGGAAGCCACCAGAGTAATTAGAAAGGTATATTGTACTGCATATAATGGCAGAAGGATGTTTGTATTATAGTCCAACACATCATTAAGGATACAATTGTTATTTAATGTGGCACAATCATCTTTCTACTCTTCATGAAATCCACTTAAGTAATTACTTTTCTTAGCTCATTGGTTCTATGAACTGACAGTTTAGCAAAGTACTATGTCTAAAGAAATACTAAATGTACGTTTTTATGATACCCTACCTTTTGAGCTTGACTGTTACTGCTTACCTGGACTGTTACTGTTTATCTGGACTGGCTGTTTTCTCATTTAAAAAACTGGTGAAGAGAGTGGGGAGGAGAGGGGAAAACTGGAATGGGAAGGAGAGAGGGGAAAGAAACACCAAAAGCTTACAGAACTGTATTAAAAAATGTAAACATTAAATGAAAAGCCCCATTCCCTTTTTCTCTACAGTGTTTTCCTTTCCCTCTGTCTAGGTTTTGAAACATACATACATAGACATATGCCAAATTAATTATTTGTGCAATGTTTAATCTTTTTTTTTTCTGTTAGCAACAGAACACTAGTTCAGTAGTGCAGCACCTTGAGTTGCTCCTAATCTGTTTTTAAGAGGAATAGTTTTACAAAGCACAGTTTTCAAGATTTGGGAGAGCATTCTCTTATGAAAGTTGATGATGAACATTAGCTAGCATATTATTTTACCTTATAACCTTTTTGCACTTATGACTGCAATAATATATGGGAGCAACATCACCTATATACTCAAAGCTCGTTCGTTTTTTTTTTCCTGTCATGCATATTTTAATATAAAGTTCAAGACCATTCTGCAGAGCAAGCCTAGCATTCAGCAGACACAGCACTGAAGTGCAACATTCAAATTGTCCAACAGAATGCTTTCTTTTTTTTTTTTTGTATTTTAAACTTAAAGCTCTCTTTCAAAGGATGTTGTAGTCTTCATGTTTGCTAGCATTACAACAAGGTAAGTCTGAAATACCTTTATCTTATTTGGTAGATCTATGTTTGATGCTCTTTGTTTGAATAGAAGTGTCAGCTGTATTTTACCTTATTATATAAAAAACTTTCAGAATTTAATTAAGGGTCAAGTACCCGCTGTAGATAAATGCAACAGCTAGAGCATATTTCTGATCTCTCTGAAGACTGCAATCATGAAAATTATTATCATTGAGTAAAACTGGTCTCAATGATGGTGACTGTGAGATGGAATCTGTGTTAGTCAGCCATAATTTACATAATAATGGGTTCCGAGTTTTCATCAGCACCTTTTGTTTGTACAGTGCTTACTGCTACAGTAAATTGTCAAAATGTCATTCCTATCCAATCAGCCAGAAAATATCAACAGTAAACAAGGCACAAGAAAAAATTCTCAGATTTAAAGAATGATGGAGGAAACAGTAAAACAGGACACTGGAATACTTGTAGCAGTCCTATTCTGATATTTTCAACAACACTGCTGAACAACTCACGAAACATTATTTTTTTAATGAAGCAATGTCATTACCTGTTTGTTTCCTCTTCCATATGGCAACCTATTACACTGCTACAGGCAAATCAGATTCAACTACAAAATTACTACAGTCTAGGTAGCCACAGACCTACAACTACCCAAAAGCAACTTAATCTAGGAAAACACTGAGTTCTAAATGAAAATGCTAGCCCAAATAAATCTATCTTCTCTAACAAACACTCAAAGCCTGATAATATTTAAGTTGAAAGGAATTCTGTGAAACTTTCTACTGCTCTCTAAAATTCACAGAAGTGCAAGGAGAGGAGTAGCATGAGTTAGTCACAGTGTAGGCTTTATACATAAGCCATCATACTTATATACTATATTAAAATTTTCATATTGTGTTTGAAATAAAAATGAATAAAGTGGCACTCTGCCAAAGAGGACCAGAAGCCACCCTTGTGTGGAGCCAAAATACTTGGTTCAAATAGTACTTAATTCATTTTGGTGAAATGACAAGTAGTATAAATGCGTCTTTAAAACAGAGAGGCAAAAACTCTAAAAAATGTTTCTTTGTATTGTGGTTCATGAAGTTGACACAGTCATTGCCTGTATATAAACAGAAAACAACCTGATAAACATTCCTCAAGGAGGGCTTCCAGCACTGTGTTCTTAAAAATCTTCAAAAAGAAGTGATCACAGTAGTGTAAGTCACCACAGAAAAGACTCATAGTACCTTCTTTTGGAAATGAATAAGAGTTTTAAAATCTATTGAAATGACAGGGTTGACATAAGCAAATATTTTGTAGAGCTTACAGGTTTCTTTACCATTCACTTTATTTTACTTGGCTACTTTTAATTTTTTTTTCCACTTTTCTCTTTGAAAACCCTGCATTGTCCAAGCCCTTTCGATTAAGCAGCTTGCCTGAATGAAAGCCCTGTGATGAGGTGGCGGTGCATCAATAAACAGGGTGCCTCTCAAAAGCAGGACAGAATGCTGAGAATAGGGCTGATCAGCAGTAATTACTCTGACACTTCATGCAGTACAGGGAATTAACTCCTAGACTTTGGGCCAAATGGAGAAGTAGTAGTTGATGTTCCACATCGTGAATGCCTCTGTGCCTGAACCCATTATGAGTTTAAATGGACATGGAATTCACTATATACAGGGCTTCTTTCTTTCTTTCTTTCATTCTTTTTTTTCTTCTTCCTTCCTTCTTCTCGTCTTTCTATCTCTTGTCTTTCTTTCTTTCTTTCTTTCTTTCATTTCTTTCTTTCTTTCTTCTTTCTTTCTTTCTTTCTTTCTTTCTTTCTTTCTTTCTTTCTTTCTTTCTTTCTTTCTTTCTTTCTTTCTCTGTGTCTTTCTTTCTTTCATTTCTTTCTTTCTTTCTGTTCTTTCTTTCTTTCAGTGTCTTTGTCTTTCTTTCTTTCTTTCTTGCTTTCTTCTTTCTTCTTTCTTCTTTCTTTCTTTCTTTCTTTACTTTCTTTCTTTCTATCTTTCTTCTTCTTTCTCTCTTTCTTTCTATCCTTTCTTTCTCTCTGTCTTTCTCTCTTCTCTCTTTCTCTCTTTCTCCTGTCTTTCTCTCCTTCTATCTCTCTTCTCTCTTTCTCTCTTTCCTCTTCTTTCTCTCTTTCTCTCTTCTCTCTTCTCGTCTTTCTCTCTTCTTTCTCTCTTTCTCTCTTTCCTCTCTTTCTCTTCTCTTGTCTCTCTTTCTCTCTTTCTTTCTTCTTCTTTCTTTCTTTCTTTCTTTCTTTCTTTCTTCTTTCTTTCTTTCTTTCTTTCTTTCTTCTCTTTCTTTCTTTCTTTCTTTTTCTTTCTTTCTTTCTTTCTTTCTTTCTTTCTTTCTTTCTCTTCTTTCTCTTTCTTTCCTTCTTTCCTTCTTTCTTTCTTTCTTTCCCCCTGGCCCCCCAGTTAGGAATGTGAAGCAGACAGCAGAAAATACAGATAATTCTGGGTGCTGAGCAGGCTGCATTTCTGTGTTTTATTTTTTTTTTTTCGCTAAGGTCTTTGCATTCATTTTTCATTAAATGACAAATATTCAATACAGGGATGCCCATAACAACCATATTTATGGGAATGCACCCATCACGTTGGGGAAGACACCTATACACCAAGTTAAGGAAGTGGAATTGCTCTAAGGCAGACTTGCAGAAACTAAGGTACACAAAAACACATAGCAGGAGGGGAAATACAGCTAAAAAGGCAACTAGTTAGCAGCTGCCACTATGACCTTTAACTGCATCCATGGTAACTGGGCTAAAGATGGAGTTCCATTTTATTATTCTCACACCCACAATGTTAAGCCTATGAATCCCATTGCAATTTAATGGCTGAAATCAGAAGGCAGATCTGTGTTCATTGGACCAGTGCCGACATCCTCTTAGCTAATGAGTGCAATAAACATTTTCATGCCAGGAAACCAATGCAAGTGGAAATATTATGCCATGTGGAAATCTATCCCCCAAACACAAAGAAATGGTCAGTAAAGCCAGTCCTTTATGTTCATTTGCATATACTGTAATTTTTCAGGCTTTAGACCACTCATCTTTAGCAGGAAGATATTTAACTCATATATTCTTTAATACTGTGGCATGCAACTGCATTCAATTTATATTTAAGAACAGTGGGAAGAATTACATATTCCAGAGTTAATGACTATAGCTGCCTCTAATTATTTTCCTAAAGGAATCTTATGTTTTTAAACAGTATTTTTGCTTTCATGCACCTAAAATGTATTTCATCCATTTGCAGGCTATGTTCAGTACCACCAGCTGAGCAAAAGACTGTAAACCAGCAAACTCTTTCAACAAGAAAGAGGGCTTTGTTCTAACTTTTGTTGCTATTGTAACATGACTCATACAGTTTTTCTTAAGCATCAGTGACAACAATGTCATATCTTTGTCATGTGAGCTGAAAGCAAGACATATGTCCTCCTTATTTGGACTGAAGAACTAGAGCAACAACAACAGCGGTTAAAAGGATCTCTGCTGGATGAGTCTTTGAGATCTCAAGCACTTCCACCTCTCAAGTTCTGTGGTAACTTGTAAAATCAACAGTGAGAGGTATGGAGTGGAGCTAAGAATTTATTCATAAGCCTTTACCTGGAGAAAACCAGTAGGGATGAGGAGTAGCCATAATTATTTAAAAAATCATAAATATAGCAATTTAACCACATTGAGCCATTCAGATATTTATCTCTCTTACCTCCCAGCCTCCCCTAAAGAAGGAGCATCATTCTAATAATACAATAGACCAGGGTGAAGAAGAAAACTCTGAATGCATAAATGTGCAGCTGGGAAATGAAGGTCACCAAAATCTCCTTGAACTCTTGGGTAAACCCAATGTATTTGCTTCAAAGTGGTGCAGTCGAAGACATAAAACTACATTAGTACACTCATAAAGAGCGTTATGTGAAATATCCCTGCCTCTCACAGTCAACTTCCTTCTTTGCCTTAAAATACCCAGAATTTTATTTTTGTTAGCCTGGCATAAGGAGAGAGGGCTTAATGACTTCCCCTGACAAGAACTACATGTATTTTTTTTCTTATGGAATACTGCCAAATATCCTTTGTAATAAAAAGCTTGAACCATTTTGCTAACTGAAGCTGCTTGTTCTGGTAACTGTAAAGGTCAGACGGAAAATAATTTTGGTGTTTCTTATCTTTTAAAATAATGTCACTTTTTATCATTACGGTAACATTTCTGGACAACAAAGAAAAGAGAAACAGTAGATGTGATGTCCCAGAACACCAGGTACACTATTTCTTAAAAGACATTAGGTTAAAAAAGCTGTTAGCCAATTATACCAAAGACTGGAAATGTCACAAAAGCCAATGAAATCTCCCTGGTAACATTCAGAAATAATATGCTTTGGATCATACTGTATATTAAATGACAACTGTCAATTTAAAAAAGAAGTCCTCTAAAATCTTTGATGTATGACAATTCAGAAGTTGAAACACAATGTTCTTACCATTTAATATCTTTGAGATAAAAAGCTTTTGACATGTTAACTAATGTGAAGGAATAAGTGCTCCTCTCATTTCCCTAACACAGTACTGGACTGCACTGAGTAGCTTTTTGTGATAAATGTCATAAGAAGAAAGGTGGTATATAACAATTTTATTTAGTTAAGTATATGCATTTATGGCTATTACATTACATAAGAATAGAGACAAGTGAGATCTTCTATCCTAAATATTGTTCTTTGGTACATGTAGCATTTATTTCAGTTGAAATGGGCATTTAAATAGGCACTGATTGTCAATATTATATAATCCACTTTTCTGTCTGGGACTGTAGTACAGCATCATTCCGAGGAAGATGTCAGTGTCTGAATATGCAGCCATTCCAGGATAAAAGGTCTTTGAACTGTATGTTTGTTGTCTTTTTATTGTTTTGTTTGTTTGTTAGTTTCCCCTACAAAACAGAAACCATTCACAATCTCTACCTTCAGGTACCTGGGCTGGGTGGCTCCCAGGTAGCTGAGGAAATCTCCACTGGGCAGTGCTGGGTGGTGGTGCAGGGCTCATCACTTTAGCTGGGCTCCCAGAGTCACTGACTACGGAGGATGCTTCCTCCTACTCCAGGAGAGCTTCTCAGCAGTTAATGCAGTGGCTCAAATCTGTGCACCTTCAACTGGGGTCCAGCTGGAAGCCTCCCATTTGGAGGATAATCTGAAGCTGAATCCCATCAGGTTTCTCTGTATTAAGACTTCTCCTGCCGCAGAAGCAATGTAGCTCAGTAATGACATTGAGACAAAAGCCTTACCATAGGTAAAATGGAGTGTTAAAGAATCCAAGTCATAGGTCGTCAAATAATATGAAGATGGTTCAGCAGAGGCATTTAAGGTATGAATTTTGAGTTGCCTAAATTAACACCCTATAAAAAAGGAGGTTAGATAGCTAAATAAATAGTAAGCTTTTAGTTATGTTGACTGGCTTTAATGAATTGTGTGTGTGTGTGTGCTAATAGTTAGGTCCAGTGTGGATGGGGTTTTGTGGCCCTGAAAATGTCATACTGAAGGTCTACACTGCTCAGTTGTTGGCAGAATATGTATGAAGGTGATTCAAAGAAAACTCTGTCCCCCCAGAAAAGCAAAAGTCATAAACAGCGTAGACCTCACCAACTGGTACCATTAGATTCTGGGGAAAAGAATAGTTCCTGAACCTCTTCTAATTAATGATATAGACACAGGCTAGAAGCAATGCTGTATATTGCCTCAGATCAGCTGCAGACATTTTGCAGCTATTTTGCTGAAGAGCAAACCACAAGTTAACCATACCAGAACTGGGGAGCTTTATGAACTCAATCAGTAAATCCTTATACTTATGTTGTATTCACCAGAATAAAATTAAGTAGCAGGTGAAATGATGGTAAAACAGTTGTGAAGGAGGTAAGGAATATGACCTTCTGGGAAATCTTTCTGATCCCAAAAGTAAGAGCAAGAGATAGAAAACACTCTTCTTGAAACGTTGGTTGCACAACATATTTGAAGACGAAAGTTTTACTGTTATGGAACAACACTGAGGGTGCACTGGAACCTTATTCTATTAGACCAATGAGCTGCAGAAACAGACAGGGCTCTGTCTCATGGGTAGGATAGGTACTGTCTTTGGTTGAAGAGTAGAGGTTGAAAATGTAAACTTCTTAATAAATATTTCTGGTTTGAATCTGAAAAATTTAAATTATGTATTTAGGTGTGTGTTGTACGAATTGAGGGTTTTTTTGTTGTTTATTAAATGATATATTTAATTTCAGGTAAATATGAACAAATTTCTTTTTCTTTATATTTTCAGCACACAGAAAAATAACATTTTAAAGAGCACTTGTGTCATGGTTTGAGAGCTCCAAAAATCCAATTCCCTAGTCCAAGCCCCCTCCCACATCTCAACCCAATGTGAGATGAGTTTCTAGACACCACACAAGACTTAAAATGGGGGAAAGGGAATATATATTACAATGACTGTACAAATAAATACTACAATACATTATATACAATCTTAATTATCTCTACCACGACATAAGTATTTACAATGGATCAAATCTCTTCTCCCCTCCAAATAAAAGTCCAGCAGGGAAGAAAGAAAGATCCCTTTCCACTTTCAGACCAGCAATGTCTCTAAGGCAGCAGGTTCTCTTCCTCTCATGCAGCATCTGTCTCTGGATCTCTGCCCGTACACTCAAGGGGTATCCAAGTTCCTTGGCCCGTCATCTTCAAGCGAGGGTCTTCTCTTCCGTGGGCTGCGTAGCAGGGACAAAACCCGCTTCACCACATCATATTATGGGGCATAAGACCCCCATGAAGGTCCCTTCCTCAGGGGATTCACCCCTGAGTCACAACATCTTGGGTAGCTTTCAGTTGAAAGCCTTTGCCTCAAGAGTTCTACCAGAGCTCCTGTGCTCTGTCTCAGGCTGCCAGCTTGGCAGCAGCAGCGAGAGGGGGCCAAGGTCACCCCCTTTGCATTCATTTAATCGTCCCGGTCCAGCTTTCCAGGACGCCTCCTGAGCTTTTCAGCTCTTTCTCTCCAGTGCTGCATGTTGCATTTTAGGACTTCCATCTGGTAGGAGTCCACCACCTCAACTTAAGAGGGGTCTCAAAAGGGTTTTGGGGGGTCTGGTTCAGTTCTTACCCCCAAAACTCTGTGTAGAGTTTAGTCCTGCTCTCTCTCTCTCTTCATTAGACATCTCTGTCTTCTTGCCTGGTTGCAAGCCGCCTCTGCTGCTTTCTTATCTTTTGGCTCTCAGCCACAGTCTCTGGACGCTGCTTCTGCTCTGTCTCTTCTCACTCATGGTGGAAAAAACTTCTTTAGCTTTCAGCCACAGGTACTTAGCCCAGCATTACGCTGTTCCGAGTCCCTGCAGCCCCCCCAGCCGGGGGCTGGGGGGCCAGAGCCCCCCAGGGGCTGCTGCTGCTTCTCTTCATGGCTTTACAACATGGCTACTTCTTCTACACCTACTACAACTAACCTTCTCTTCTGTTCTGCTTGTGATATGTTTATATTTTGCAGAAGTTCTCATTGGGTAAAATCTCAAAACTTCCAGGGTCACCACCCCCTGGGGTTTTACCATTTTATAACTGCAGGGGGAAAACTGTTTCCCCCCACCACAACTCTGATTTCATCTTAATAGCCAAATATGTGTCTAGGTTCTTAGAAAATGTGGTGGAACTTCAGAAGCTATTCTGTTCAGGATTCATTTATCTCAGTGCTTACACCATTTTCTGTGAGACAAGAGTACAGGACCCTTATTCCAAGAGAAGAGGGATATTTGAACTTTCCTTTCCCACTTCATGGGTGACTGATATATATGAAAGTAAAGTGCAAGAAAGCATACTCCTTCCTGGTTTTGGCATGATATTTAATTCCTGCCATACCCGTTTGCCTTACAACTGTTGATCCAGTTAATCCTGAATTCTGCAATACTTTTAGATGCATCAAAACTAATGTCTTCAGATGACTTAGCCATTCCAAGGTGAACAACGTTCAGCCCTACTGGTATCGCATAAGGATAGTGAAGAGGATTCCCCATTAGTAATCAAAGAGGGTGCTGAACAACAAAAACTAGTGATTAACATTCTGAAATCAGCAGTACTGGATAACCGGCATGTAAGAATTCTTAAGAGCAGCTGGAGAAATGGACAGTACATTGATGATAATTCTGAACAAGTCCTGACATATAAGGAATGCCATAGAAGATAATCAGACAGCGTTACTTGTCAGATCCCTTCCCCTGCTGCTACTCTTATGCAAAACAATGCAAAGCTGAAATGGGACGTTTCTCCTCTGATTTCACAAAAACTGGTAGTAGAGGAATAATTGCAAGTGTTTTGTTAACAGTCCAGGAGTCAGGATAACATTACTTCTTGAAGAATTTGTGGATAATTCAGTGGTAAAACAACAAAGAGAACACTGTGGAGGTGGAAAAGATTGCTTAATAAACTAGACTATTAGAAACAGGATGCTTTAATAACAGCCCAATCCTTACTTACCTTTCTAGAAATGAGGATGAAAACCACAGAACTGAATAACCGAAAAGGGTGCCTTAAAATACAGAGAATTCATAATAGATAAGCAACCAAGCAATAGCTCAGAATGGGATGATATAGAAAAACCCTGACATGGTTGCTGAAAGGTCACTGAGGGAGCAGAAGAGCTGATCTGTTGGACAGTGGAGGACAGTGCTGGAACATTGCATCAACTCTGCAGTCCTCATTTTCAGAAAGACGCAGTGAAGCTACTGGAAAGAGTAGAGAACAAATACAGAAATGTTTTAAAAATGGGAAAAAATGCCTTCTGGTGAGAGATTTGGATCTTTCTGTTTATGAGGCAGAAGATTGAGAGGTGACTTGCTTATGGCATATATACCTTCTCAGGCAGAAAATAATGGATATGAAAGGACTCTGTAATCTAGTGGAGGAAGGTATAATAAGAACCAAAGGCTGGAGCCTGAAGCCAGATGAATTCAAATTGGAAATAAGGCACACACTTTTAATGCTGATAGCTATTAGCTATCAGAACACATTATAGAGGGAAGTGGTGGATTTTCTATCTCCTGAGATCCTCAAATCAAGATTAGATGACTCTCAGGAAGATATACTTTAGCTGCAGAGAAAATATTTGGCTCAAGGTAGGGATAACTGTGTGAAAGATAAGTGCCTGTGATCAAGAAGAAAGTAGATTAGATGATCTAAGAGTTCCTCTTTGCTTCTTACACTATGAAAATTTGAAAACCTGCAGTATGTAGCTGGGAGTTAATCTGAGTCTTCCACCCCAGATTTAGCTCAATCAGATTACTGGTGCATTGAAGTGAAATTCATACCCCATCCCTAACTCTTTATATCCCTTTGTAGGATTTATCTGGAGGGAAGTCAGATTTATTGCTGTTTGCTTTCTTTGAGGATGCTGTTAAGGCAATGCTCCATGTTGGAGAAATAAATGGAGAAGATCTGCAACCACTGTTTAGACTTTCTTTCACACCTCATTTCTAGAAGAGTTTGAAAGAGATATCACTGTCTCTGGCATGTACTTTTAGCACTGTGGCATGGCAAAATGCAGAAAGATTGTGTTGACTGTACCACCTATTAGCTTCATTATTTATATGAGTTTGTATTTGCAGTCTTCACTCCCAAGCCACTGCAATTACTTAAAAATCCTTGGTTCATATGTGAGTAAAGGTGTCAAAGAGAACAGTTTTGCAATTCATGGCATCCACAGATAGGTACAGAGAAATTGGAAATTTTTTATTATTTTAAATGACATCCTTTATTAAAGGGTGCTGTGTAGTCCACATAGGGGAAAAAACACGAGAATATATTTTGTCTGATCCTGGCCTCCCATATCAGACAACGGGTATAATTTGGTTAAGGGGCTTGTATTTTAAAAGACCACAGATTAGTGGTGAGACTAACAAGAAATATAGGCACTACTGCAGAATCTCAGTTTTGGTAATATGGCATGCATTTATTTATCTCAGATACTGGCTTAAAATTGCTGTTTTAAAGCCTGATTTTATGATGATGAGAGGAATAGAAAAAGGATATGCAAGGTAATGTAGGTTGGAAAAAATAAAAAAGATTGGTTTAACAGGAAGGAAAAGAAAAACTCATTGCATGTTCGGAAACAAATAAAATGAACAGGTGAAATTATGGAGCAAAAGGACAAGTCTATGCACAACAATTCTATGGACTCTTAAGACATAAGTAATTTTATTTAACTTGAGCTGTCAGTGTCTGAAGTTGTCACCATAGATTCCCTCTAATGCCGATGGAGAATAAGAGGTGCTTTTAAAACATGATTCAGCTGACCTGTTTTAGCCATCTACTTCAGGATAAGATGAATCACACCCTAAAGTGCCTATTTCTCTCCACTGATTATGAAAAGAGTCCAGAGTGACAACCTCAGATGTAGATGTCTCGGTTATAGATTTTTGTATTTTGTGGATGAATCCCACTATTAGAGCCTATAGATTCTGACACATCTTCACTTTTTTCCATAATTTCTCATTGAAAAAACCAGCTAGTATGGAGCAATAGAGGAGATACACATACATTTGTATCTGGTCCAATTTACTGTAGAATGGCTGGAAAATTGATATTATACGTGTCAAATGTTGACATTTTGATGAAAAGAAATCAACCCTCAAAATACTTCAGTTGAGAAAGAAAATAATTCCCCGTGGAAATGCTGACATAAGGCTTCATGGCAATGACAGGTCAGTACTTCAGGCTTGCAGCCTTCACTGCAGGATAGTCTCTGCCTGGACTACATACTCCAGGATTCATTCTTGTCCCTGCCATTGGTGATCCTGGTGGTGCTGCTTGGGATCCTCGTGGTAACGACAAATCACAAGAGATGAACCCAGCTAAGCAGCCAGAACTAGTCAGGGGAGATTTGGAGCATGAAGTAGTAAAATTACATGTTCTGCAAGGTGTCAAAGTGGCACAATTTTAACAGAAGTATATAAGGTTTACATGCAATGATAGCAAGTTAATGTTTCAAACAAGCACATGACATTTTTAAAAAGAAAGTTAGTTTGGAATGAATAACCTGACATCTCAACATCCAGACTGATTACACGGTCTTCAAGGAAAGCTGAATTATGGTTGTATGCTTATTCCTTATTTTGCTGCTGTATTTCACAGCTCTTTGTAACCTAAGTCCCCACATACTTTCATAGGCTTATGATCATACTTTCATCCCTTCCCCTTCCCCTTCCCCTTCCCCTTCCCCTTCCCTTTCCCCTTCCCTTCCCTTCCCAAACCTCCCAAACCTTCCCAAACCTTCCTTTCCCAAACCTTCCGAAACCTTCATTTCTCAAACCTTCCTAAATTTTCCCTTCCAAACCTTCACTTCTCAAACCTTCCCAAATCTTGCCTTCCCAAACCTTCCCTTCCCTTTCTTTTCTCTTACTTCCTCTCTCAGCCTTTTGTTTTCTCTCTTGTCACAGAACTGTGGATGGTGCTAATAAACTTAATACTCGTTTTACCAATGTCAAGTTGGTAAAAAGTACTTCCCAGTATGGAGAACAGAAAAACACAAACAAATTGGATGTGTTTGACAAGTTATCAAATCAAATTTAAGTGCAAAGATATGCATAAGTTAAGTTCAGAAACATCTTTGAAGATAAATCTTATGCATAACATTTCTAGACATAACATCACATTCAACTTACAGAGGCTGCATTACTCATGTGCATAAAATAGTAACCTTTGTGAATGGTCTAAACAAATTTTGCTCTTCAAGAAGCATATGACTCCTGATTCCAGCAGGAGGGAATTGAAAGGTAAGAAACTTAATTTCAGTATTTCCTTCAAAAGAAAATCTCAGTTTTAAAAAGAAGGCCAAAGGCTGAACAGCCTTTGAGATTTTGAGTTTCCGTTAGAGAGCTCTGCTGATATTGCATTATTTTTCAATAAAACTAAGGTGAAGAAATAGGCTACTCTTAGTATTATTTGGAATTTAAAATCATCCACTTAGTATATGATAAGATGCAAATAAAAAATAGACTTTAATGATACACATTAGGCACAACCAAAAGCTGTAATGACATAGCCAAGAACTCAGAAAAAAATTGCCTATTAAATATGAATAATATTTTGTATTTGGTTATGTATTCACATATTATTTGTTTTTACAGATGTCACCTGGCATTTTCCCATACCTTTATCCCCTCTCTCTCTAACTTCCAAGCTGCCATAGCCTTCTCAGTTCAATGTCTTCCTCACAAGCGGTCCTTTAACTTGACTCCATTTTCACTCAGTTACGAAATCCTCTGTCAATTCACTGTTCACAGTAACAATCTCAGAATTTTTATTTGGACTTAGACACCCTTAAACTGTCCTGATCTCTCTTCTACCCATGAAGATCTCCATCTGATTTATTTGTGTGCCTTTTCTGTACTGGTTTTACTGGCTATGCCCTTTGCCTGGCTCCCTACCTCAGAGGGTAAAGGCTTCCTGCTTGCTTCCTAAATACCCACCCCAGTTCACTGTTCAGTGGGATAGGTGTGCATGTGTGTGTGTGGACTAACTCCCTGCAGGTTTGGAACTGACTCTCTGGAGAGCAGCTTTGTTAAGGATCTGGGCAGAAGTAGCCTAAACATGAGCCAGTAGTTCATGTGCCCTGGTAGTTATGAAACTTAATGGTGTTTTGGGCTCTTTAACAAAATGAAAGGTTGGACCCTTCCAGCCAGGGTTCTTCTGTGGTTCTGTATTAATTGTGTTAGTGGTATTTTGAGGCAATGATTATTCTCCTATACTTGGCCAGATCCAGATATTGTGTCTGATTTTGGGAATCCAATGCACGCAAGACAAAAATAAGTATAATCCAGGGGCTACAGTACATTTCCTGTAAAGAATATCTTTAGCAGTTGGGTTTCGTTCAGTCTGAAGAGGTTACTGCAGGGGGACCTCAGAGCCACTTATGAATAGGCTACTAAGATGGCAGAGATAAGTCTATCACTGAGGTTCATGGCAAGAGATCAAGAGATAATAGACTTAACCAGAATGGCGGAGATTCTCAGTCTATATAAGGAAAAACTTTTTAAGTGTGAGGAAAATAAAGCACTAGGGTAGGTTGCCCAGAGACGCTGTGGAATCTGCCTCTGGAGGTTTTCAAGACCTGACAATCCAGCTTGTGAATTCAATGTTGACCTCGTTCTTAGCAGAAGGTTGGACTAGACACGTCCTGAAGACCCTTTCAAACCTACATGAGTCTGTGATACTGTGAAACCTCTGTTGAAAATGTTTTCCCAAAAGTTCCTTACTTGTCCGAGTTAGAATGGGTTTGGATTTATATCAACATTATGAGTCCTTTTAAAATTTCAAGCCTTTGCTCTCAGGCACAGAAGACTTGGAGCGCTTCAAAGGAAAGACTGCCAGAATTTTTTCAGTGTATACAAAACAAGATTATCTCCCTGGAATCATTGTTGGATACTACTGAGTAGATTTGTCTGAAGTGTTTGAAGAAAGTAAAATGAAGTCCGAGGCAAAATGAACGTAATAAAAAAGTCTGATTCTCAGACTCTTGGTGGTCTACCACTAGTGCTACCAAAATTGCTGCTAATCCTTCACAACCACAGTGAAAGCTCAGCTCTCCATACCACCAGCTAGACATCACATGTTGATAACCAGGCAATTTGCCAGACATTAGTCCTTTTTGAATGGGAAGTCTTGGTTTGGCAAATAAAGAGGTAAAACAGATTATAGCCTATTTTATCATCTGTTCTTATTGGTTTTAAGTGGTTTTGCATGGGATTAATAATTCAATGTACTGGCCAGTTGTAAAAATTATGCCTGGTATCAGCTGTAATCTTATAACTGTATTTCTCCTCTCTCTCCATGTCCCTCACACATCTAAAAAATTTATTGCTGACCAGCTGTAAGATTTTCCTCTGAGATTCCTATAGTATTTTCAAATATGTATGATTACCTAAGAGATGAGTACTAACATCTAGTAAAGTTAATAAAAAATGAAAACAAGGCTACATCTATAAGTAAAGATAGAGGATAGCCACCAACAGAAAGAGAAAATAGAGTGCATTTTGTCATTTTTTATGACGCATAAGGTGAAAGATAGAGCAATGTTGATTAGGCTTGGAAGCTGGGGGTTTCTTATAGAAAAATGCCTAATTAAAAAAATGAATTGCAGAATAAATTAAACTGTAACCTGATGGGAAGTATCTAGAAAATGAAATAAACAAAGAAAAGATAAAGCTGAAATATAACACCTTCAAAAAGTATTTTCCTGAATGAAATCAGCATAGAAGAGAAAGGGAAAACAGAAAGATACTTGCCTGCATGTGTTTGAATGGTTATCAGAGACAAGAGTGTTGATTAAACTCATAAATGGTGTTATATTTGAAAGGTCCTTTGGGAGTTAAGAAACTGTGTGTACTCTAAACCTTACAGCTGATGTCAATAGTTTCAGTCCGTATTTTCTGAAGAAGCCAAGAAAAAGCCAATCAGTTTGTAAGGTGTTCAGAATGGGCAGAATTACAGCAGAAGAACCCAGCTAGAGCTACAGATTTATGTGCAGCAATTTTCAGGTCTGGAATAGAAAATGGACTTCCTTGTATTAGAAGGGGCAAGTGAAAAACACCTTTAAAGTCCTCAAAACAGGAGTGAAAATTCATAAAACTACTTTCAGAAAATCTGCCAGATTTTTCCTAACTTCAGGATGTCACACTGCTTCCGCTGTAAGTATTCACCTGAAAAGCACAAAGACTCCATCAGACAACTCTATGTTCCTTGTGACTTTAGTTCATTTATATAAGTGAGGTGTGTGATGGCCTCTTATTGAATATTGGTTTGAAATTTAACTCAGTAGGGTTCTCCTTATCCATACCAATGCCTTGCACATTTCTGACTCACCTCACTTGAGTTTGAAGGGTTGTTTCAGGGTAGTAGCTTCCACAGTCCTTCCTCACTAGGCATTTCCAGGTGGATATTGACATTAGTTCTTGTAGTCCAGGAATTTAGGGGCAGACATAAGTGATGGCATGCTTTGCCCTGAGTGAATACTGTGCATGTAACTGTCCGCAGCACTGCAGTCACTAGCCAGACCACCGTTTCCTGAGGCCTAGATAAAAATATTTCCTTCACCACAATGACCCTAGGGGAATGAAAAAAAAAAATCAAAACCAAAACAAAACTGAACTTTCCATACAGACCTTTTATTTTAAACAACCAATGTTATATTTCTGCCAAACTTAGAAGGTGTTTTTGATTATGTAGCTTTCAACTACCATGGAATTAATATAGAAAAACTTGTGTTCTTCAGGGAGCCCTGTCATACATCTGCAAAATAAGGTTCTTTTTATGTACCTACACATTAACATTGACATCCGCTCCCTCATTTAATTAACAACATTTGAATGTTGTTTCCTTTCATGTAGTAATTGTATTTTTTTCCTAAAATGATCTCTCAGTTTGTAGAGAGATACAATTGGAAAATGTCAAGATTTGTCCAGAAAAAAAACAATAAGGGGTTACTTTTTGCCTCATAGTTTTTGAATCTGGCCTTTCCTAGAGTGTTTTGAGAAAAAATCTGATGTGGGAAATGAACCTCTAGATTTTGACATGAGGGGAGAACTTTCTAAATTTTTTTGTTTCTTTCTTTCGGTGAGTGCAAAGCTAACATGCTGGGTCTGGAAACTTTCATGTCTTTGGGACCCTGGTAGCAAATATAAATAGTTGTGGTTGTTAATGTAAGTACACATGCTGGAGAATCTAGAACACGTATTACATGTTTACCAAGAAGTTCAATTCCAAAGAAGGAGCAGCTAAAACTGCATTAGTAATGCTTCACTTTAACAAGCAGATAAAGGATATATCGTGGAGGAATGCAATCCAGTGTTCACTACCTACTTGAATTTCTTTAATAAAGCCAGTGACCTCATGAATATTAAAATGAGTCCTGGGTTATGTGTCCTTATGTAAGGTATTCCTCTTGTATCTGATAAATAGTGTCTCTGCAGTTATTAAAAAGAAGAAAAGAGAGGAAAGCAAGGTTAGATCACAGGGGAAAGGTCAACCTGCTGGGAGGGTTCTTAGTACTCTTTGTTCAGTAGTTTATCTAAAGAACGAGGAGATAATGTGTAAATAGTTTGTGTTTTTAAATTAGAATTTAAGTGTGTGAAAGGGAATCCTTCCATTTATGAAACATATATGTGTGTACAGTAAGAGAACATTGTAGTGATTTTTGTGGTTTTTTACTTAATTGAAAAATTTCTTCAAATTAAATACTTTTACAGATAGGTGATAATTATTCTCTTATGATAAGCCTAGTCTTTTCTAGTAATTTGTCTGGTGATTAAAATATGTATATAATTATCATAGTAAGAGAGTAGACGAACTTTGCAGCTGGAACAAAAATAAACTTTTTGAGTAGCTCTGGATAAGATATCTGGACATTTCTCCAAAAATCCCTAATAAAAAAAAAAAAAATTATTCTGAACATTTTTTAATTGAATTAGTGAAATTATTTAATTAATAACCTTATTTTTGTGTGAGGTTTCCTAGAAGTGGAAATTTCTAAAGTTCAATCATAAACAATTTAGAAGAATATCCTTTCCAAGAAATTCGAAAAACTAATAGGAAGAAAAGACATGTAACAGACATTTTTAACTAGCTGTATGCGTCCAAATAAAGAAATAAAAGTTCTGAACAGTTGTATGAGCAATATCAAAAAGCATGTTATGCTGAAGATTTATTTCCAGCTCAAATTCTGGCACTTTTTTTAGCATATATTACCTTTGTCTCTCTCACCAGTCCCCACAGTCATTTGCCTTGAAAAGAAGATATTTTGCACTGTTTCCAGAAGAAAAGCATTTTTGATCAATTAGGTCAGAAACAGCTTCTGCATTTTTGAAACAAGACCTGTGAAAAAAAATTAAAAGAATCTTACAGGTAGTAGTTTATCCCCTTTAATACCTCCATTAATATTAAATAAATCCTGTAAATACGGTGTCTTGGTTTTGGAAAATATATTAATTGGGTGTGTGTCAGGAATAAAATCCAGGAACTCACTTTTAATATTTCCTAAATCAAAAGCTTCTTGTTCTTAACAGCTAGCCCATTTAGATTTTCCTTCCAATTGCCCCTTCCAAAAATCAGCTCCTTCAGCTGACTGCTGCACTCCAGTGCTGTCTGTATAGGTTACAAGCAGTGAAATACATTACAGCCATCCTCATTTATACTTGTCCTGGTGTCAATGTTACTTCTATAGATGGTTGAAAAAATACACAATTTTTCTTAATGCTCAGAGCCAAATTTACTACCAAGCAGCTCTGTAAACTGCAATGAAGTGCTGAGGTTTTTTTTGGGAGTCTGACCCAAAGTACCTTTAAAAAGCAAAAGAAGACTGAACATGTGAGTCCTTTTCTGATTTCATATATTTCAATGTAAATCACACACATATATTTGAAAATAATTATATAAATGCATACAAAGTTGGTTAATTTTATTAAGGATTTTTATTATCGATAACTCTTAGGTCCTTTGGTTAGTAGTCTATGTTTTGGACATTGCTAGGCAATATTTACTGATAAAGTAGGAATCATGTAACACTAGAAGACAAATCTCTTAAAAGCCCACAACTTCAAATAACTTTTCTTAAATGTACTCCTATGGATAGACCCATTAAAATCAATGAAATTACTCATGTGCATAAATTTAAGCATATGCAAAAGTACTTGAAGACAGGAGATTTAGCTCTTAATTATTTTAGGTCACTGAAGGAAATGGAGGCCACCGTGTCTCCCAGAACAGGTGACAAATCTGCTTAGAAAGGTAATATGGAAGTGGCATAAGGAAACGATGTATAAAGCAGTCTCATACAGGAATACATAAGCACACTGATGTTGCCATAGAGGATCCAGCTGGGGAATGGCTGATCTAGGTAATTATATCACAAAATCGCTAGAGGAGACATCCCATACAAATTTTAGAAAATACAGATTAGGGACTCAGGTAGCTGCTGGATGCATAATTCACTCCAAATAATTTGTTAGACAAATCTCATCTCCTTTTTCTATTTGTGAATTGTACAAGAGCAGTTTATGATTTTCTTAGATTTATTATTCAGAATTATTCCCTGAATGAAGTTGTATCATTTATGAACACTTCACTGTGAGTGTTTGATATTCAAAATTTGGCATTCAATATTGTTATGTCAGTTAGTCGGTGCAGAACACATCACATGTTGTGTTTCTCTGAGTGGAAGTAACTCAAAGTCAGGTTTTCTATTGTAAAACCATCATATTTCAGAATTCAAAAATCATTTTCTATTCCCATTTTTCAGTAATCACAAGGCATCTCACAAACATTCTGGCTAAAGGCACATTTGTTCAAAATTAAAACATTATTTTCATGGAATTATTTTGTCCTATTATGTCTCTATTTATGTCCTATAATGTCTCTACTACTCAACTATAACAAGAAGGTTTATCAAAAGATATATCATCATTTAAAACCCCAAAATAACAGGGATAATTTTGTCCAGCTGTATAATCCCCCAGCTGGGATATTGTGGAATGTCCCATGCCTTATTCATCAGTCCTAATGTGTTAAGAACAAAACTTCCAAAAGTGACATCAATAATGACTTAAACTTTTAGCTGTCTAAAATCAGTCAGAGAAAGTGTTTGAGAATGAAAAGGCTCGTATACGTCTTTAGAGTATTTTCTCGTGTGCTCATAAAATGAGGGAGATTTCTATCTTGGTCCTCTTTCTGGAGAGCTATTTCCCATAACACGGAACAAAACTTTTTTGTAGTTCTGCTGCTGGAAAATTCTATGATAAATAGAAGATTGTAAAAACATGGGTAAAAAAAAAGGGGGGGGGGGGGAGAAAACATCTTGAAATAGTTCCTGGCTCCTTTTTTTTTTTTGAGGAGGAATAAAATGGCTAAAGAATCAGAAGCGATATATAGAGAGAAATCATAGTGCTCTTAACACTAGCAATATTTAGTAATTTCTTAGCCCTGGCTTGCAGTCAGTCATCCTAATCATCTGCTCAGAACCGAACTTCTTCTTCAGCGTAGTTGAACTATATCAACAGAAACAATTTTTTCAGGGAGAGTAAATGTACCGCTATGAACAGTTTGATGAAAGACTGAATCTTTGTATTCCTGGAAAGTAAGTCTTCCTGTAACAAGCAGCTAATGTTTGAACATGTCAAAGCAAGCCTTTTAGAACAGGAGATAAGAGCGCTTGAATGATTATTGCAAAGTAGTAACTGGCCCAAAAGAAAATGTTGTGTACAGTAATTTATTCTGGGAGTTACATTTTCCTCAGACTTGAAAAGATCTTTACCGTGAGTCAGTACATTGGGTTTCACTCCCACTCTCATTTGGGAGAATCGGGTCTGAAATACCCACTGTACAAGGAAATATTTTATTCCTACAGGCAATGTTATTGGCATAGACAGTGGTAAGATAATGGTCAGATCCTTACTAGGAATGGCTCATAACATAATGTCGATCTGAGGTGGGGTGTTTATTCATGGTTTTAATTTTAACTCTGCTGTTAAATGCTACGCTGCAGAAGCTTTAATGTTTAAGCAACTATAATTATCTAAAAGTACTGTTATTGATAAAAATTCTTTTTCTTTTTGAATTGAGGAATAACATACCATCAGAAATCTTTTATTGCTGGCATAAGTTACAGCTGTGCTAGAGGGGATAGCTACACTAACCTAGTGTCACTGTCTCAGCATGTGGCCTGTTCAAAGTCATTGTTTACGCGGACTTTCTGCCATATGGAGTTATCAACATTTTCTTGCAGAAACCTCAGTGCTGCTTTGTACTTCCAGAATGACAATACAGCAAGAGAGACTTTGTTTTCTCTTTTTCTCCTTTGAAAAAGTGAAAAAAGAGAAGGAAATATGGGAAAAGAAAGAAAAAGAAAGAAGAAGGTAAAGAAAAATAAAAAAGAGTTCTCTCTTCTCTTAGTAATCCTGTCCCATTAGAAATGTATATCATAAATTAACATGTATAAGTATATGTATATATTAATATATTGTAAAATCTCATATTTTGGATATCTCACTCCTTGCTCTAAAATGCCTGAATCTGACCATGGTGGCAATTTCACCTCTGTGAAAAGGAGTAACTCTTTCTCTGAGAGGTGCCCCATGATTGTCCTGTGGGCTGCACCAGCCTCTGCACCCAGCAATGTCTGGGCAGAAAACATGCTTCTTTAGCACATGCGAAATCCTGTGAGCCCCAACACACGGGGCTTTCTTAGGTGGTATTAATATGTAAGTAGGTGGTTAGGACTCGGCCAGGCATTTTTGGGCATGCTGCCCAAGGCCCTGCTGTGGGTTGTGTGCAGGCACAGTGTGCTCTTGTCTGGTCCTGGGAATGCATTTTGAGCAAGTGAGGTAGACAAACCTCTGGAAACCTGAGTAAGACAAACTGTTCCAATTCATGTTAAAAGGGGAAAGCAAATGAATAAACATTATAAATATTTGTTAGTCCAGCAAAAGCAAAGAGCATTATTTCATGCACAATAAAGAGTAAGAGAAATAAAAGCTAAGTAAGAGTAAAGGGAAGTTTTGAGCCCTCCTCTACATCAAGAATACCGTAAAAACACCTATAAAGATTCAGATGTGTGTAGATAAATGAATGTACTTCAAGAGTCTTTGTGAGCGTGTGCACAGAGCTCCTAACAAAATGATGCATGGTGAGAAAAATATCACTTTGATAAATCTGAATGTTTTCCCAAAATTTGACAAATGTTTCTCTATTAAAAATCTGATTTGAAGAATATTTCCTTGGTCCACTCTAGGGCTGTGAAGTCTTCCATATTTACTGCTGAAGAAAGAGAAGCCTCAAAAACTTGAGCTGCAGCTCCTCAAATCTGGGCTTCAGAAGAGTAATAATGTAGCAGTTCCAACACAAAACGCTCTCTTAAGGCTTTTATGCCAGCTAGTCCTACAAAGTCACTGGGTGGGAATTCAATAGTGGCTGCGTTTCCTTCTGTCTGCCTTCCATGTGTGTTGCAGATGCATGCATATTCTGGTTCTGGAACATCACCTGTCCAGGTTTCTGAAATGGGGTTTTGAAACTCCAGTTGGTGAAAGATTGCTGAATATTTGATTTTATAATTAAGATGAAAGGAGACACCACATCAAAATACTGTAAGAAAAATTGCGTTTTGCATAATTATACTCTAGCCCCCTTGGTGTTTTCATAGATCATTGATTAACTACGTACAAGGAAACCTTCCTTTTCCAAGGAAATAACATGTATATATATAATTTTTTAATCCCCGCAAACACAGTAGCAATAGTTGAGATGGTGTGGAGATAAGCTTCTGATAGGGCTTTGGTATTGCTGGTGGGAGTATTCAGTTACTGGAACAAGTCCATCCTACGGATAATATAGCAAAATTACTCCAATGGCTAACATTGGTGGCACTAGGACAACGATTCAGATAACATAAAGCCACATACAAATAAGTATGAAGATGGGAAGCATATGTGGCTGTATGGAAACTCAAAGCAGATGGTGGAACAACTTAAGAGTAGAAAGATCAAAGTTACAGATATAACCAGTTAGATCAGAAAACTCCAGCAAAAGGACTAGTAGTAATAATGGACAATATACTGAACAAGGAAAAAAGACCGTGCTGTCACAGAAAAGACAAATGCTATGCTAGGTTGTGTTAATTGGAGCATCACGTATAATACAAGAAAGACAGTTTTTCCACTCTGTTTGATTCGGCTGAGCTTCATCCAGAGAACCGCTTTTAGTTTGGGCTAACACATTTTTCAAAGGATACAGACAAATAAAACGGATTTAAGAGAAGGACATAAAAAATGATAAGGGATGTTGAAAATAAGGCTGAGGAGGAAAGCTTAAGAGGCTGTGATATGTTCAGGCTAGAGAAGAAAAACCAAAAGGGAGGCACAATAACTCTTGATAATTGCATAAAGGGGTGTTACCTGGAGGAAAGGGACCAATTGTTCTCATTAGTCATTGGGGACAAAACAAGGAGGAATGGGCTTTAGATGCAACATAGATAACAGGGTTAAGTATTAAGAAAAACTTTACACTGCAGGAACAGTTTACATGAAGTTTACATGAAGTAAACCATCTAGAAGTTTTCCAGAATCACCTCCACTGCAGGATTTGAAGGCCAGACTTAATGTCTATCTATCAGCAAGGGTTTAAGTTTAATGAAATCAATCCTGACAAAACGAGGGAAGGAGAAAAAAAGACCGGGCTGAATGACCTGCATGGGGTATGTTTGCTGGTAATTAGCACTCTGATTCTCTGACCCTGTGCAGTACAATGAGAGGTTTATTTGCTATTGTGAAATTTTTTTCCCCTATCTGTAATGCCTGTCTTCATCTGAAAGAGAAAATGCAGACATGTGTTTTCTAGGTTTAAATTAATACTGATATGCATCTGCCTAATGCATTTAGAGGGGTGACCATGTTTCGCATCCTCAGAGCAGCCAGTGACTGGTGCACATTTAGGTGTCAGCTGGGAACAGAAGTTTTCATATCTTCCAGACACAGGGTGACTCTTGGGTCTAAATAGTGTCTGATTGTGCCTGACACCTTTCTGCAGCATGCTTCAGGCAAGGGCAGGATTTGTCTTTAAAGCCCTGTATTGCGTTTGCATGGCCAGGTTTTGGTAGAAGGGCTGGGAGGTGGCTACAAGGGTGGCTTCTGTGAGAAGCTGCCAGAAGCTTCCTCCGTGTCCTGCAGAGCCAATGCCAGCCGGCTCCAGGATGGATCCACTGTTGGCCAAGGCTGAGCCAATCAGGAATAAGAGTAACACATCTGTGATAACATATTTAGGAAGGAGAAAAAAAAAGTTATTAGGCAGATGAAATTGCAGCCAGAGAAGAGCAGAGTGAGAACATGTGAACAACTCTGCAGACACCAAGGTCAGTGGACAAGGAGAAGGAGAAGGTGCTCCAGGCGCCAGAGCTAAGGTTCCCCTGCAGCCCGTGGTACAGACCATGGTGAGGCAGCTGTGCCCCTGCAGCCCACGGAGGACCACGGGGATGCAGAGACACACATGCAGCCTGTGGAGGAGACCCACATCAGAGCAGGAGGATGCCTGAATGAGGCTGTGACCCTATGGGGTGCCCAAGATGGAGCAGGGTCCTGGTGGGGACCTGCTGATGTGTGAAGAGAGGAGCCCACGCCAGAGTAGGTTTTTCTGGTAGGACTTGTGGCCCCGTGGGAGATCCATGCTGGAGCAGCCTGTGCCTAAAGGACTGCACCCTGTGGAAAAGTGACCCACATTACAGCAGTTCACAAAGAGCTGTTGCCTGTGGGGTGGACTTACACTGGAGTAGTTCATGAAGGACTGTCTCCCATGGGAGGGACCCCATGCTGGATAAAGGGAAGAACTCCTCTCTCTGAGCAGCAACAGAAACAACCTGTCATTGAACTGACCGTAACCCCATTCCCCATCCCTCTATGCCACTGGGGGCGGAGGAGGTAGAACCTGGGAAGGAGGGACGGGTGGGGGGAAGGTATTTTTTAAGATTTATTTTACTTCTCATTCTCCTGTTCTGATTCTGTTAGCAATAAATTTAATATTCCCACTTTGTGCCTGTTTGGCCCATGATGGAGAAAAGTGAGTGATCTCCCCTGGTCCTTGTCTCAGCTCATGAATCCTATGTTATATTTTGTCTCCTCTGTCCAGTTGCAGAGGGGAGTGATAGAGTGACTTTGGTGGGTGCCTGGTGTCCAGCAAGGGTCAACCCACTAAAGGCCCTTTTGAACCTTCACCTCCATACTTTCTATAAACTAGTAAAAGCACAGTTTATACACTAAACACACCCTTTCTCTGCTTGGAGCATGGCAAATGCTAAAGTAAATTTCTTTCAGGAACACAGATCCCTTAGCCCTATACCACCTGCTCAATCAGCACCATGTATGTAACTTGGGCTGTTAAAACTCAAGATAAAAGCACTGTTCATCAGCATCTGTGAAATGAGCATTAGGACCAGTATCAAAATCCAGGACACTGGCTGTTTATATTAATGACAAACTTTTTCAATTACTCTAGAGCAATTCCCATGTATGAATGCAAATCAGATTAGTACTTAAGCCAAAATTCTGAGGTACCAATACACAATTAAACGGAAAGGGAAAGGGGGGGTGTTTTTCTTTTCGTTGCCTACTGCACTGAAATACTAAGTGTCCTCAAACCACTGCTTAATGACATAGACTGGAAATGAAGTAGCTGAACGAACCCCCTATATGGACATGTTCTGCCAACAACCATTCCAGTGCCAGCAATAAATTCCCAGACTAAACAGTTTAAATTTGGCATTCTCATTTGTGCTGCTGTGTTTATGCTACACTCAAGAGATTGATTTTCTAAATTCGAAGTATTCTAGCAAATGAATTATTAGAAATATGAAATTCTGGATGACAAACATATGTCTACAGTGAATTAATCTGATATTTGAATATTGTTCTTATGAAGAGAAATTTGTGGTTGTTTGAACAATAATACCTACATTCAAGGTCAGTCAGGTTTCCATTCTAATTCCTACTTTGAGGAGACTAAATACAAAGCTGACTGAGCCTGACAACCAGCTCTCCAATGAGACAAGATGCTTTTTTTAGTGACCAATGGAAATCATTTTTTTTGGAACCAAATCTTTGTGATTTTTTTTTTCTAAATTTCACCTGATTTAAAAAAAGAAAATATTTCCCTTGTATAACTAAAAGTGTTTTCAATTTAAATTGGAATTTGTCAAAAGTCTAGCTCAGAGTAGTTTAGGTATTCCAGCAAGGAAAAAGGAGGAACTGTGCTTGAGAATGGACTGCAAAACAAAACAAACAGAAAAAGCTTCATAAGCACTTTTAAATGTGGACGTGTAGCAGCTGGATTGACACAATGGACCCTAACGGCTCCTTCAGGTTCCTTTCATACTGTATTATTCACTCTGTAGTCAGAGTACCAAAGACAACATTTTTAGGAAAAAGGCCTACATTTTTGCAAACAGCTGCATGTAGACAATGACACAGGCAATGTTATCATATGACTGTCACAGTAGAAAAGTGCTCTTGTTTAATGGAAATATTTAGTGTCCGGACATAAGGTCGTCCATGGGTAACATGGGATGCAAGTCAGAGCACTGTTTGGTCCAGGGCTGTGCAACCTTTAACTGACAGATTCCATAACCAAAAATAACGTAGCCTTGCCCTTTATTTTCTCACTTGCCAGTTTCCAAAGACCATTCAAATTTAAAAAATGTTGCTTACATAACTAAGCTCATTTTCTGTTAGAAATTATGAAAGATGTTTAGGATTTATTGAGTAGTTTTATCTGATTTATGAAAATCACTTTCGTCCACTCTTCTATTACAGGTGAGTGTACTGTACTGGGAATACTGAGCTAATGCCCTTGAGGAAGATCACGTGACTGCAATTATGTATGAATTAACATGTCACAAATTTGAAGCTTTGAGAGAAACACATTTCCCAGCTGCACATTTGTGACTTCTGAGTTTGTAAATGAAACACATGAAATAATGACTTGCTCTTCTTCTCTGTTCCTCTTATATACTGGTTAGTTTACTTGCTAGATATGTAAAGACAGGCACAAATACTTACGTAGATATTTATCATTCACAAGGAGTGTAAATTAAACATGCCATTACTTTATCAGCTATGATAATAAATGCTTGACACCAGACTGGATTTCTCTACAAGTGATGTTATCATTGTTTTTAATACATCGTTTGCCTTTAGAGATATAGAAATAATTTCTGAATGCTAATGCTGCTAAAAGACAACCCAGTGCAGGAGTAAAACCCTGCAAATAAAGACTGAACTGCATTATAAAGCACAGGAATATGTGCTTAGTCAATGCTTTAACTTAATTTGTGCTCTGGGAGCTAAACAATAATTTGACTGATATTATTAGATACATACTTTTTTGGTTTGTCCTGAAAACTTAAAAGTCAAGCTGAAATCAAACTCAGATGTCTTAGTCGATAGCACAAACATAAAGGCAAGAAATAAATGAAGAATACATATGGTTTTGCGGTCAAATATAAACAAGTGTAGCAGATACACATACATATATATTTGTTAGCTGACTATGTAAATTGAGATGAAAGCCCATTTTCAAGCATGACCTGTGATAAACAAATGCATATAAATAAACAATAAACCAAGATAACACTAGAATAACATCAATTAAAACAATTACAACAACTTCTAGTCATCACGAAGTATTGTTTCAGTTCCATCTTAAAACATGAAAAGCTCTCGATTGTTCTTAAATCAACTGGTAACTGATTCCACATTTGTGGAGCCTTGAAACAAAAAGCTTTTTATCCCTATTTTGTATTCATTCTAGGGTATGGTAGTTCCACAGCATGAATAGAGTGTAATGTATAAGCTGCTCTAAGGGAAAGCAGCAGGTTGAAATAGTGGCCACTGATTGACACAGTACTCTAATTGTTATTTTATATCCATATTTTAAAAGTAAGACTTTGTAGGAGAAAAAAAAATCATATCTAAAGTTGACACAACTGGCAAGTTGAAGTGAAATTCAGATTGATGGAATTTTACATAGCATTTGATATTATGCCAGATATACATTTGTAAGTACAGAAAAAACCCCCACAAATCCCCATAACTGAATATAATGTAGGAAAAAAGGCTTGGAATTCTGATAATCAGTCTGTGCTATTACCTAGAATACTTAAACTGCCTCTTCATGCCCATTTGAAGACAGTGGGGTATAGAGGAATTTAAAAGTGTTATACCTGTGTGTCTGTCTGTGTATAAAATGTGCTTATTAGCTGTCTTTTCTTTAAACATATAAATAAACCAGAAAAAATTCTTTTCTGTCCTCCAAACCCATTTCTTTTTCAGGTATTGATTTCCATGTTTTCCCTAGATAAGTCTCCAGGGGTCTGGAGAACTGCTAGGATTATGACAACAAAAGGGACAAAAGATTGGAAGCCGTTTAATGACAGGAGGATGGGACATTTAAATCATAGTCTTTAATTTTATTTTTTTCCCCCCATACACACTTATAGGACTTAAATTCTTGACAAACACATAGAAAAAGGCTCAGTCAGCCCTTTGAGAAAGAGCTCTGAATACTGCCAGTTGCAAAGTTCCCTAAAAAGTCTTAATGAAAAGGAGGGGGTATTAAGATTTGATACTGTTAAAAATAAAGATAAGAGTGAGAAAGTTCAGTGGCTGTTGTTTTTTATAAATTACGAAGGCATTGTAAAGGATAGAGTAAAAAGAAGTATTTTTTACCCTTTTCCATACTTTTATAAAGGTCAGATTGAGGGGATTGCTGCGCTTCCACTGAACCCCCAAAAAAGAATACTCTGAGAATAGAAAAAAGAAGGGTGGCATGCCTAGAAAGACGAGATGTCTGTGTGAGAAAGGCGTTTTAGAAAAGAGCCTGTCGCCCACAAAGTACTGCAGCTTAAAGTACTGCAGCTTAAAGTACTCAAAGCTGCATCTGAGGCAAGCCATGGCTCCTGCAAACAGACAGAAGGGGAGGCCTGTGTTGTACCCTCCAGTGTCCGTGTTGTTGGTACCCATCCCTGGGGAGGGCAGGATATCACCTGCTCACCCTTTTACAAGCTTGTGAATGAATCATGCCTTGGCCACAGCACTGGCACAATTTGTTACCACTCAGCATCAGCCACTTCCCTTGTATGAACAGAGGAACAGTGCAGAAATGGTACTTTTACAGAGAGGGAACTGATGGGATGGAGGAAAAATGTCTATGTGTGTGGATTTATGACCCTGGTCCTGCAAATCTGCTGGACCACAGCCTTGCAAATGAAGTAAGAGGACAGTAGGTCACACTTAATACTTTTGCAGAGATAGCTCACTTTCCAATCACTCTGAGCCCTACCTCCCATGCTGCTGTCTGCCACAATGCCCTTTTATTCTAGTTTCTTACTAAGGATGAGGATTTTGAAATCTAACGCCATGTCTGTCCAAGAGGTGAACCATGCTATTTTTAACTTCCCAGCACCTGCAAAGGCACAGAATGAAGCTGCCCTGGAAAGCAAGCAGTTTGGTCAGCCAAGCTGCCTGCAGTAGCTAACAGAGTCCTGTTTTATCCTCACTGTTACACACTTACACAAAAATCTTGTGTTTTCCTCTGTGAATTGAAAAAATTTTCCAGAGGGAAAAACAAAACACCAAGATCAAAAACTTGGACCCAGTGAAAGTAAAGGGACCAGTCTGTATCCTGATTCTCACTCTAAATATCAGGGAAGGTTTTTATAGTGGATCTGCCTATCATTCGTAGTCTGATATTTAAATCTTGCAGAAGATGAAGGACTTAAAAATAAAGAAAAAAAGAGATATATTTTGTCTTGTTCATTCTTCTGGAGCAAACAAATATGAAATATGTATGCATCGAATTATGCAGTGAAGTAATAATTGTAGTAATAAAAACAATGATTTGGTTTAGGTTCAGACACATCATGATGAGAATATAGTGCTACAGTTAGATTCTGACTAGTGAGAACTGATCTAGTGAGAACTCTGATCAGAACTGAGTCTTTCTCAGAATCACTGTAGGGAGTGTAGAAAAATAAAAATTATCTGAGTTTAGAAAGGACAGACAGAAAAGTAAAAGATTAATATTACAGCCTCATGGAAACAGAAGGGTGTTAGTGAGTGAAATAATGATATTCAGTCTGCAAGTTCTGCAGATTCAGAACACCAAAGCACTGCAAGGGAGAATTCTGTTTATTGGAACGTACACTTAATCTGATTATATTATCCCTTAGTATTTGGATAGTCCTGGAGTCCTAAAGTCCAACAAACCAAAATAAAAGTAAATGAAATTAGAAGCAAACAATCATTTGGAGAAAAGTTACACAGTAGGAGAAAATTGGCAAAAAATAGGTCAACTTTTGAGCTTGGCATACATAACCACAGTTATTTACCTTTCAGCTTTGCACCTTCATGAAGATCCACTTTTCTGAAATCAGGATTCAGAGAAATGGTCTGACTCAGTACCAGTACCTCACCTAATGGGTTACCAATTACAAGAGACTCTTTTGCTGTAACATGATAACTGTATGTTAACTCCACTGGAAACTAGAATAGCGCTGCAGAAAACTTGAGCTACTGCTGAGGCATTACAACTTTACAGCATGGTTGGTCAATAACTTATCTCCAATGGGTCTCAGAAATGGCAGTTGTAACTGTCTCTGGTTCTGTAACTTTAGTGTCTTTATTGTTCACACAGTTCCTTCCCTAGCATAATCCTATGATTGCTGATAGGAACCAAATACTCTTGTCTGAGTATATCTAGTAGTTTTGACTTTAATTAAACACTGTGTATCTTCACAATGGAAGAAGGTAAAAAGGTAAGAAGAATTCTCCAAACTTTAAATTGTTTCTTTCTACTCATACAACTGGAAACAAGAATATGTCTTTTTTTGCTGAGAAACTGTGCATTTTGTTTTTGTTTTGTTTTGTTTTGCTTTGTTTTTAAAGAAGCTGCTTCTGATACAGCAATCACATTTTACATTAATTAACCCAGAAATCACTACAAGAGAAATCTTTTTTTCAGTAACTGCACTCCAACCTTAAAATTTCAGCCAAATTCTTTAGTTAAGATATTCCAAAGACAAATAATAAGTCTTTTTTAAATCTCACAGCAGGAAAGCTTATGTTCAGAAGCAAATGAAATTTTAAGAAAGGGCACTTGGGCACTTGTAGACATGAAACTAAGCCAAGAAGAGTCCTTATGTGACTGCCATGGTCAGTCAAAAAAGGTTGAATTCCTATCTCAGATGAAATCATGATTTTCTGTATGAAGTGCCTAGTTTCTGTGAAAGAAGAGAGTGAAGTTATCTACTTCCCAAAACAAGAAGGGACTAGTGACTGAACAGCAGCCAGGAAAATCTGGGACCAGAAACCCAGGCAAAGTAATAGCTAGAAGCAGTTGTGAGAGAACCTCTGAAACCCATAGATAATCTGAGAGGGTATAAAGGATGCCTATACTGAAGACGCAGGAGGGAGGAGAGGACTATAGAGTCTTGATATCTTCTAGCGACATGGCATTGAGGTAGAAAGAATCAGCTTAATGTAAGACAGCTGAGGTGGAAATAGGGTCAAAGCTGTTCACCTAGTGCAGTCAGATGTTTGCTGGGTAATCTCAGTTAGGCTGAGTGATCTGAAGCATGGAATAGGGTCCCAAGCATTTTAAGGATTCCCCAAAGTCACAGAACATCCACTTCTCTGCCTAATTTTAAGTACTTGAAAGACAAGTATAGGTTAGGAGAACAATTATTCAAAACTCTCTATAGAAGAGAAACACATTTCCTAAGAGTAAATTCTATACTAGATAGGTTAATCTTATTTCAAGAGAAATTAATATCTCTGTTATTGGTTACAGAGGAAGTTGAGGGAAACTAAGAGTCAGCACATCTGTGATATGCATGGATATTATATTTTGGCCTTTGTAAAGAAGAGAAAGTTTAGTGACATTGCAAGTTTCTAAGAAGAAAAAGTTCATGATTCTAAATTTTGGAAGAAGAAGGTGTTTCTGCAACTACTTTATGGAATGAAAGTGGTGATACTTTGGTGAACCTAGATGGAAAGAGAATGAGTTAGCAAGGAAAGTGGAACAAAAGAGCCTTTGGTCAATGATTCCATCAGGGTAGAAACCAGTGAGTGAAGCATATAAGGAGGACTAGGATTCAGGCACTCCAGGTAGCTCCTTATCTTGCTATAATGCTGACAATCAAATCATGAGGGCAGAGGGGCAGAAGAATTTGACATAACAACAACAACAAAAATGTGGTAAAGGAACTAACTCCTCTTGTTCATCCACTTTCAGGTTAAGGCTTTTTTTTATTATTATTATTTTTGTTCTTTGTGTTTGTTGTTGTTTTGTTTTGGTTTTTTTTGTTTGTTTCTTTTTTCTTTTTTTAATGTTTGCTACCATTCATAGTGCATACAGACAGATCAGGCTTAAACAGATTATTTGACTGATATTTTTCAATTTAACTGCCAAATAACTTGCTATGGAAGATAATGGCCTGCTTGAAAAACTGCTTTTTCAGGCCTCCAACAGGAGCTCCAGTGAAATTGAGAGAGGTCAAAAGAAGTCAGCTGCCATTTTCACTCCCATTTTTTATGGAAATGGGCAACAGATTGGCGAAGACATTGCAAAGGCTCTAAAGCAATCACTCTTTCAATTTGTCCAATATTAGTTTCAATAAGAACCGAGAACAGAAACAATTGCCAACAGCCCCTACTCGATTTGTTAAGACTCACTCTTGTCCACTTCAAATCACCTTTGACATTTACGAGCTCAACTTCGCAAACATCATTTGAGTATTATTATTTTATCTGATGCCTCTATTATGCCAGTGTCTAGGATACCATCATGCTAAAAGCTATAGATAGGTATCAAGAACACCATTGTTTCTTATGTCTCCACTTTGTGAAAAATGCGGAAGTTTTTATTATTGTATACAGACCCAATACCTTCAGTGTTACCCATGCAAGACATAGTAGTTTGTAAAAATTTATGTGTATATATTCAATTTGGAAAAAAGGAGATCTAATTGGCAGACATTTATACTAACACTAGCATACTGATAGCAAATTAGCTTTTCCCTGCACCTACATTCTCCTATGCGGAAAACATCTTTGTAGACCTCATAAGGTATAACAAGCAAATAAAGGCTAATAGAGATAATAATATTTAAATAAATGTAAGTTTTTAGTCTTTGCAGCAGTCAACAGGTTGCGTGCACTCACCTCTGCAGTCACAGGAACAGGAAGAAAAATAAACCCATGCCAAAGAAGATAATGATGGTATTGACAAATATTCCTAAGACACAAATACTCAGTGTGATTTACTCAGTATGAATCTGGTGCACGGAATTTAGGCATTGGAATAAAATATCTGCCTGGGTCAGACTTTGAGATAGTGTCCAAGAAAGAGAGAGAGAAAATAATATCAATGTGGGATGGGTGGTGTTTTGTAACTCTTGCAGATTCTTACAGAAAAGATGCCACTTTGTCTGAAGCCAAAATTCTACATTCCATTCTGCCTACGATATCCTGTAAGGCTGAAATTCTGAGACTGTCAAAGTGAAATTCTTTGGAACACAAACGATGGAAGAGTGGAATGGGCAATGCTGAGGACTACTTTTATAGAGACCTGAATGGCTATGTGGGTTTAGTAACATACACTGTGTCTGCAATGAATTCTTTGTAGGAATACAGAGAGAGACAGGATGTTTTTTGGCATGTGGGACCCTATGTAGATTATGGCACTTCTTGTCCTAAATAAAATTTAAGAAGAAGAAATAAATGCAAGGAAGGAAAGTAAGTATTTGCCTGAGAATTTGCACATAACTATTGGAGAATAATAATATTTTTGGAAATGCTCCCAAAGTTTTTCCTGAGAGAAAAACTTGATGATAAGGGAGTTAAGGTGGGCTGAGAAAAATTTCTATAGTATTTATAAGGAAATTCTGTTTGTAGCTCCTTTTTTAAAATCTTACCTGCCCTATAAGTATCTAGTAACAATAAGCTTCAGGTATTCTGGAAATGCACACTTGGAATTATTTTAACATAAGTTCTTTCTTGTGTGTTTGAAAAAATATTTAATATATTATTAAAATACTGCCATGTAAAGAGTAAATACATATGAAATCTGCAGAATTAATAGTAAAAAAAAGAGGTGAAGAGCTTTCCCCCCTTTTTGACTCAGGTAAAGAAGAACACATGCTCTAAAGAATAAACCATCGAATATTCTTTATATGTTAGCCTTCTCTCATAGGTTGCAAGTAAGCTACAAAAATTTCTATTGAATGCACTGTGGATGGATCAGTGCCACTGAAACCTTGATATTTGCTCCCACTTTCCATTTACTTTTCACTTGTGACTTTAAAATATAAGTGACAATGAAGCATTGTCTCTCTGGTATATAAATGGGAGCTTATTTCCTGCATTTACTCTGTTTTTCTTAGGGGAAAGGGGATTTACAGTTAATAACAAACGCCGTTCCACATTTGGATTATTCCTGTGTACAGTAAAAACTCCTTGAATTTCAAATAATGCCAATTTCCATCTCAGCTGGAGAGGCAGTGGGGACTCTGGTGTGTGCTTTTTATCTCAGAACTGTAAGTGCTGCGGTAAAGGACTTGACCACAAATAATCCCACGTGTCACCAAGGCCAGTGATAAGCAGATGCTTGCGGAAAGGCCCTTGCCCCCTAATCTTCACAGACCTGCCACTCCGCACTGAGACAGGCTCCGTGGCAGGTGAGTTACAGGGATCGGTTCAAGGCACAGTGGGTGCAGCTGCCCTGGTCTTCTCTCCCTTGGCAGTTCTGTGCAAAAGTAGCATGGAAATGTCCACCACCCTCGCTCGATTGCTACCACTAATGGGTGGGCATATGGAGAATGATTTAACTGATTACCACGTCTGCCTCTAGCAGTATTTTGTCAGTTGGCAGCAACTTGCAAAAGAAGGAGCCCAACAGACAATATTAAAGCTACATCCCAACATTACATAACTAAAATCTTCATAAGAAGGGAGAGACAAATAAATAGAAACAAGTAATTTTGTTTTTTTTTTTTTTTTTAAAGAGTACATTTCTTATAAAAGCTTTTTTTTAATAAAGGAAAATGAACAAGAAGTTTATATTGAAATTCCAGTAAAAAAAATCTGTTTAAATCTATTACAAACTCAGACAGCAGCAGAGGTATTGTTTAGTTTATCTGCTATTATATTCCCTCTATTTAATGGCTTTGCCAGTTTTTTTCTGGGACATCCATTATTAGAGTATACTAATATATGTTTAATCCTAGTACAATTAATTATATATTCCTTTAAACCAGTATCTTATTCTCTGCCAACAGAATTAAACCTATTGAAATATATCAATATTGAAGACTCAAATGATGGAAGTAACTTTTCCTACAAAATAATTACAACCAGTAAAGTTCCCACGGCTAATATTACAGTGGCAATATGTTAGAGTGGGAACAAGCACGGTAGTGATGTTCAAACAGGAGCCCAGCACCCCTCAACACTGGAAGCACTAATAATTTCAGCTGGAACAATTGACAATGGGGAAATGAATCATTCCCTTTGACAAGAACAAAACCATATTAAAATGTAATAGTTTATTAAACAACCGACTTCAGAAGTTAAATTACTAAATTGTATCTCCATGGGTTTTAAGAAGTACTGTCTGATCACAATAATGGATTGCCTACAAACTTTTATCTTAGCCATCGCCTCCAGAGTTGCTGTATTTAATTATTTAAACATTGTATTAATGAAACATGTTATACTGGTAAGAAAACTACTTTTATCACAGCACATGAAAGAAAAAAAATATAATGTGTGGTTTACACTGTACAACTGCATTTGCATCCCCATTGCAAATAGCAAAAAACATCCTTTCCCTGATCCTCTCTTTCCAGCTGCTCTGCAGAACTAATTTAATGCCTGCCATTGTTCTTGATTCTGACTTGATTAAAAAAAAGAAAGAAAAAGAAAAAAAAAGAATAGAAACCATTTAAAACCATTTTGGTGCACCTGTTGTGCTGCGTTATGACCCACTGTGATTTCAATTTATGTCACATGAGAACATGCCACTGGAGCACCAGCTTGCATCATGTGCAAAAACCCTAGCAGTGCTGGAAATTGATGTCATATCACATTTTACAATGCATATCTATGCATATAATGCATAGAAACAAGAGGCCTAAATTAAGATAAAGAAAAAGAAAAAAAGAAAATAGGCATGGCACAAATGAGGTTAGACAGAACCATTCTGATTTGTACTTGTGTCCTTTAGAGGCTGGAAACCTCTGCTGCAGAATGAAGATCTCTTGAACTATTAAGAACCTAGCAGCAATAGCAGATTGTCAACTTTTTTTGGTGGATCAGCTACAAGAGGGAAGCAAGACACATACTTAATTGGGTTTCAAGTGTTTGCTGACATTAGAGAGATACTGTAAATCAAGAAAATTTGGAAAAGTTCCATGTTCTAGATAGGGGTAGAATCTAGAGATGGATGCTTCTGCTTATCTCTGCTCGGAGTTGAAGCCTCTCCCTCAGATTCTTTTCTGGTTCTATCTTCTCCAGCTATTATCCTGTCTTCCTCCTTGACCAACTGTCCCAAGAGGGATAAAAGAATTTGGCAAAGTGCTCTGGAGCACACGAAAGACCAAAACTTAGGTACTTAAATGGAAAATGCAGAAATGAACAAAATATTAATCATATGAGCTTACAGTTAAGCGCCTTTGAGAGCCCTTAAGAAGAGAGATTTGGCTTGGAAATCTGCACTATGAACACACTCATTGAATAATCATGTTTTGTGGAAGGAGAATTCTAACGCACTGCAAAATCCTGTAGAATCCAGTAATGCTTTTTCTTCTCACAAGGCACAAGAAAAAACATGCCTTTGCAAAGCACATTTTGCAGACCTGCAGCCTCTTCACTGGCAAAATGATGGCAATAATATTTCTATTCCTTACAGTCGTGTTGCAAATGCTAATGATTACAAAGTTCTGCAAGAAATGCTTGGAGAGCATTTAAAATGCTAAAAATGCTAAAAAGCCATTCCTTAATGGCCTAAACAGTGTGTAAAAAATCTAACTTCTATTAGGTGGCAACCATTTAGAGCCAGAAGAGCAGATGCTCTGTGGATTAAACCAAAGAAAAGACCCCTTTATTAGGGAAGAAAGAACAAAACAACGATCTGAGTTCTGCTTGTAACCAGTGACACTACCAGTGATGTACTATGTCTACTTTTGACCACTGTCCTTAAAAACAGATGTGGACTATTTGGAGAGTAGAAGTCCGAAGAGGATGAGAATGATCAGAAAACAAGATCTGTGAATGAAAGGTGAGGGTATCATAGTTATTCTGTCTGAAAGTCTGAGAGAGAGTCTGAGAGAAGCCTGAGAGAGAAATGATAGCAGTTGAGAGATATGTAAGAGAAAGAGAATAATCTGTATGACAAGCCCAGTGTGGATAGGACAAGAAATAATAGCTTTGAGTCACAGCAAGAGGGATTTGGGTTAGACATTAAGAAAAAAATTGTAACGTTAAGGAAAGTTAAGCACTGAAGAAGAACACTCAGCTCACCTGAGGAGACTGTGGGATCTCCACTGCTGGGCGATTTCAAGAACAAATCATGCAGATATCTTTCAGGCACATTCAAGGTTCTGCCATTTATATGGACTACTGATGGAGAGAGTTCTGTTTCCTGTGTTTCTAAGTTGTACTGTGTAATACGTACAGATAGTGAGAAATGGTTTGTTTGTGTGAGAGCTACAGAGACCAGCTGCTTAATGTGTAGAAGCCATTAATGAAAAGCAAATTTAATGGATCTTCCAAAATATTCACCTTCCTTTCAGTGTGGGAAGGTGACAACCTATTGCTAAAGGAATCCTGCTCTACTGACAGGAAGAGATCTACAACATTAATTCTCCCTGGAAATTTCCTTCTATGAAGTAGCCAAGCCTACAGGACGACTTTTCCAGGATTGTTCTCCTACTTACAAGCGTCTACGGGGAAGTAGCTTACTGCACATTGAATAGATGGTAGATGGGTTGTAATGCTGGTGAACTTGTGCTCCAGGAGTACAGGAAGGAACTCGAATCCTCAGAGGAAGGGTTCTGTTGTGCTATGACAGACGAGTTATTGAGAGTCTGCACTGAGGTCTACTTTCTGGCTTGAAAGACAAATAGCACTTTGAATTCTTCTTCAGAGTGAAGCAGAGACTACAGGGTTGGAAAATGGCCAAGAGAAAGGAACTTTGCAGGGAAAGCATGCCTTATGGAAGACTCGTACGCAGCCAGCATTTGTACTTAACTTTAGTGCCCTGCACCTGCCACATGGCATGGTTCACATATTTTAGTTTCTCTCTTTCAATGAATAAGCCTAGGCTAGAGGAACAGTTTCAATTAAGAGTCACCTACTCCTCATAGGAAAATTGTGGTTTGTCTGGGAGATCAGAGAAGTCAGGCTACCATGACTTTTGGGGTATGTGGTCCATGTATGGTGTAACCAGTGGGTCTAGGATCACTGGATCTACAGCTCATGTGCTATACAGATACCCTTTCCATGGGTAGTGGCTGTTTATCTAGGATTTCTGGACAGTAGCTCATTGCTCTAATTGAATCATGAATGCCTGGAAATACTGAGCAAATGATTAGTCTCCATGAGATTTGCTTAGAACAGGAAAATAAGACACAGCAGGTTTTTTTGCAGGTCTACGGTAGTACTGAATTTGATTTTTTTAAATGGATAATGGCTGTTCACAGAACTAGCCTTGCGCACTGTGGAAAGAAAACCTAAGAAATATGTAGTGTAGTATCAGTGAAAACTAACGTGTATAAATAAATCTAGAGTTGAGAGACTGGTGAGGGGCCTGTAGAGGATTAGGAGAGAGCAAGTAATTTGATGATAGTATCATAAGGGATGTTCCTATTGTCTCACCTGAAGGTGGAATACAACTAGAGAGTCAGAGGAACTATGAAGATATGGGAAATCTGCATCCCTACTCAAGGAAGCAAGTCCTGCACTAGGGCTGCACACAAAACTGACAGCCTTTCCAGAACCTTGATTAGGAAGGTGCGTTTATTGCAATAATAAATTCAGGAACCCCTCCGTGTTAAGAGCATCTTGCTTTCTGATGTGCTTTTGGAATCTCAGAGAACAAACTGACATAAGATCCAATCTATCCAAATGAAGTAACGAGTGTTGTTTCCATGGGCCCAATGCTGTAACCACACCCATGCTCTTAGCAGAACCACACAAGGACTAGTCTCTTTCATCTTGCTTCTTTATTGCACACTTCTTAGAGTACGTCAAACGAAGATGAGAAGGACCCACAGAAAATGCGAGAGTGATATAGAGAAGAGGTGAAATTCAGACAGATGTTTACGAAACTCTGGTTCAAGTGGATCCTCAAATACTCGTGTTTGGTAGAACTGCAGCCCTTAGGTAGTGGCTGGAAAGAAGGCAGTATAACCTTTGGTGCAAAGCTGGTGCAAAGACTCCACAAAATTTTGTCCTCTTGATCATATGAGAAATTGGAGCAAAAAGTTTCCCTTCACTAGCTTTCTTTCTTTTTAACCCGCATAATCAATTCTGTATCCCAAGGACTTTTGTCTCTGCTTTGTCTTGGGAGCTTTCTTATGACTGTTTCTCTCATTTCCTCCTATTCTCCCGGTCTGTTTCCTCTTTCACTGAAGCAAAAATCAGTTCTAAACAACCTATAACCCCTGATTTTCCCACTAGAAAACCCCACACTGCATTTATCATGGGCTGTGGTTGCATAATTGGGGACAGGGTTTGCTTGAATGCTTTTTGACATAACATATTGGAAGGGCAGGGTTTTGGAAGACTAGAGTCCTGTTTGTCAGTGCACCACAACGCTGCTGCTTGAGCCATGACTACAAGAGAACTAGGAGTCACCCAGCAATGAGATTTTGAGGCTGGATTATTGACAGTTGCCTATAAAGCATTTTGTTCTTTATGTTCCAGGGAGTACATAGCACTTTGGGTATCTGCTGACGGCCAGTCCCTCATTTGGGAGAGCGGAGGTGTGATATTACACTTCTGCTTTATCCAACTTGTCCTCCAAGTGGTAAACATGTGTGTGGGGGTATGCACATATGCAAAGAAACCTTAAAATAATTTATGAAGGAATTAAAAAATCCAGGATGCCATAATCTTATTTACTGAAGAAAAAAAAGAAAGAAACCAAAAAGCCCCTCCCACATATGAACACTAAACAGTACTGCACTTCAAAATACACCTGGGAAGAAGGAAACCTTACTGGACTTAAATACACTAACAAACTTACACTGCCACAAAGCAGTGTATTTGAGGACTTCAGTCAGACCAGCTATTCAGTGTTCTCCTGTTTTGCCAACATATGATATGAGAAAGCATTTGTAAATCCTGATATAAGAATGTACCATGAGTTATACTCCACCCAGTATATTAAACCTATAACGTACAACATGTCTGAGTGTTAGGAAATTAGGTGCAATTTTCCCTCTGTTATTGAAGGTGAGGAAGTATTCATCCTCCTCTTTCTCTACCTTTGTCCTGACCCCTTCAGATCTCCCGTGTCTCAGAGGTCCCCACAGCTCTCTCCACTTTCCGTTATCTTTATTCAACCAATTCCAGCAATGCTAACCCAAAACCAAAACACATCAGCCAAATTAGAATGGTGTTAAAATTGAGTGGAATTAGATGGATTTTAAGGTTTAAAACACAGATTTCTCTTTGTGCTAGCAAGTAATATTTATGGCCAAGAAAGCTTTAAAATCCCTTTCTCAAGATTGTTGATCTACATTTACTGCCCGGACATATGGTTTTGGATTGGTGTAGGGTGAGAGTTGATGTGGGTAAGTTGTGAAGCAAAATATTTTTCCTTATTGAAATTATTTGGGAGAGGTAGCTAAAGAGTATTATACTCATACCATAAAAAAGAGGAGTTGACAATATATAGTACTTAACAGCATTACAGTATGGTACGGATATCGCACTGGGAGAAGAATATTTCTTAATGAAGACTTATTGTTGCCTTTGAAACTGGAAGGTAAATTGACGAATTTATCTCATAGCATTCAAATATCGGATACAAAATAATCTTAAAATATCACCATAATGTCATTCTTCCTATATTTTCTAAGAAGGCCTGTTCCCTGAATTGTCTACAAACTGCCCTCTTAACCCTTTAACATAAATATTCCCCCCAAATTCTCAAAGGTAATATGTAGAGAAAAGTACTTATTAAAATAAGTACAAGCCTGGCTAGAACTGATAAAACCAAGAAATTCGCAGCTAAGACTGAAACTCCATCTTTGAGACACTCCATTGTTCTTTGTTGCATTTTAATAAGTGTTCATCTGACCCTCTGCCAGTTAATTATGGGGATCTTCAGAATTTTGTTCTGGCCCCCTTGCTCTTCAGTACTGATGTGCTCCTTTCACTCCTATTTTTAGGGACCTTAAGGTGAGTTATCATTGTTAACCTGCTAACATCCAGATCTATTTTGACCTTTTAGCTATCCTACTAAGATAGCTTTTAGTCTTTTTGTCTTACCACCCTAAAGTGCAAATTTGGACCTTACTGGAATCTCTTAAGAAAAAAAAAAAAAAGAGAGAGAGAGTGAGAGAGAAGAATCACAAAAAATCAGATCCCTTCTCTCCCCACCAACCTGCTAAAAAGTAGTTCCAAATTTTCAGTTCCATTAGACGAAAATCTGTTTATCATTTACAGTATGGCCAACAGAATTGAAATAGTGGTGGATCTTATTTAGCCATATCCTTTGGGTCTTGGTTTTTGTTTGCTTGTTTGTTATTTAGGTTTTTTATCCCCTTTTGAAATTGCTTATTTTGCTTTACTTTGGATTTCCTATTTGAAATAAGAAGAGGTTGTGAGGATGCTGTAAATCTTCCTATAGCACTACTTATCTTGTTCCAATTTTAAGGTGCAAGAATCCCCTTTTATCACCTCCACAGAGGTAAGAGCAATACATGTATCTAGGAAAATTTTAATTCAGGGGAGAGAGAAAGAAAAAAGCCCAAACCAACCAACCAAAAAAAACTGTGGAAGAAAATGTTTCCCAGTACCTCCTGACTTCCTGTAGCTGCTCTCTGCATCAAGATTTTGTGGGTTACTCCTGAAAGAAACATGGATTGGAGAATTAATTAATTTCCTCCAAAATGTAGCCTGTCACTAATGAGGAAACATTATTCTGCTTAGTAAAGCAAAGGAACCTCTTATGGGGACAGAAGTAAACCTAATCATCATTAAAGAATAACAAAAAATTCTGATTATTTGGAGGTTCCTGGATACAATGATGATAGAGACAGAATTTTGAAATGCTGTAGACAAACACTGATATTGTCATTCTTGTTTGAAATACTCCTCTGAATCTTCTGAGATTCATCCATCACTGGAAAAATTTAATGCACACTGTTTTACTAGTGGAATTTTCCTATTGAATGTAAATTATTCCAAAATTTATTTTCAGAATGTTTCATTCTTGCCTTTGTCAGACAGCTGGTAGAGGAAAAGGGTTTCAAAAATAAAGAAAATTGTATGCAATGAATAACCAGTTGCAGTAGACACTAGGACATTAAATGTATTTTTATTGTGAGGACATAATGCTGCTATAACCTAACCTTCTCCACCCCCATAGGGTAAAGAACACTTAATGAGAGAGAGGATGCTTTTATTAATCTGTAGTCAATTTCTGTGTTATATAAGATTCATTAGACATTCACTAGTAATTTCTTCTCTCTATCCCTTATTTCAGAGACAAAAATACTTTTTCAACCTTTGATAAGAAAAGACTGATAAACAGTTAACTAATACACACTGTCTGGGTTTTTTTTCATATAATCAATAAGATCTTGACACAGTTACATTCCCTGTTATGTGGGAAGCCAACATGCTTTTTTTTTTTTAGAAAATCTTTAAAGATGTGCATAACCAGTACTTCAAACTTCTTCTGTTTTTTGAGGATCTGTCAAACTGTATTTCTCAGAAGCAGTTTTCCTGGGTGTAGCTTTTTTCTGATAAAGTCAACCCTATGGCAGAAATCCCACTGGATGATTAGAGAGACCCTGAGATTAGCTCAGTTGATTAGACCCTGATGCTAATGATGCCAACCTTGTGGGTTCAATCCCTGTTATGGGCCATTCATTTAAGGGTTGGACTTTATGATCCTTGTGTCTCCCTTCTAACTCAGAATATTCTGTGATACAAATAATATGATTTTCTGTTCATTTTTTTTCCCTACAGTTTCCAAAGTGCCTTCTTTCCCTACTCAGGAAATATTACATTTCCTAGTAGCTGCTGGGCTGAGCTCTTTGGTTTTGCCTCTACTCCTAAACAAAGTTAATGCTAGCTTGTTGTCTCTGCTTTTTTAGCTTTGGTCCAAAGTTCATTTTCTGTTTACATTCAGACATTTGATCAGCTACTTAGACGGTTTTATTAAATTTTTATTTAAAACAATAATTATAGGAAGAATACCTTCTTATAGCAGAGAATATCTCCTTAAAGCTGAGAAAGTCCCTGCTTTGGTATTTTTTGTGAACAAGAAAGGCAACTTTATGAAATCCTAAAACATTATCAAATGAAGGGTTAAGTGATGGCATTGATTTTTATAGCATATTGTTGCTTCAGTGAACTTCAACAGTAAGCCTATGATTAACTTTTCTCTTAAATAAAAATCTAACTTTGATTTTTTGCTTTTTTATTTCTAAGGAGATTGGGTAAAAATATCCCAAACCAAAGTAATTCTACTCCTCACCCCTTTAAGGCTGTGAACACAATGGGTTCCTATGGTCATACTTGCTGACAGGATGTTACTGCTTTCCTTTGATATATAACTTTATAGTATCTGCTACTAGTCAATTGCCCTTTGATACTTAATTTTATAGTATCTTCTACCAGTTTTTTAGATCTTTTTTATTGGTGTTGGTCAAATCAGGTGTATAAAGCAAGAACATCAGCATGAGAAGTTTGAGTTGAATGAGAATGAGTCGTCCATTAATTCTGATGGTAGGTTCCAAGTCCAGTGTTATGACAGATTTCCGACACCTTTTTCCATAGGTTTTAGCTAGTTTAGCTAGTTTGTCCTGGCTTGCCCAAAGGGATACTGCCAAATCTTTAGGCCCTGATCCTGCAGCCAAATCTTCCTGTTTGGGATCCTTTTGAACTCAGCAAGTTTTTAAGCAGATTTTAACTTCAGATGAACATGAATTTGTTTCAGGAGACAATCGGCTGTGTAGCTGCTGAGAAATTCAGATAGTTACAGATCAGGAAATGCACTGATCATGCAGGTTTTTGTCTTCTATATGGTCACAGTAGCAGCATCTGCTCTTGTGATGTTGGTGGGCCACAGGGACCCTGGTGTCTGTGTCCTCCGTCTCTCTCTCTCTCTGGATCTGTACATACACACTTATATGTGCATACATTTATATAGTAGCATCATGTGACTAATTTACATGCAGGTATACATATATACTTGTCTCCTGAGTGTGTTTATCTAGTTTCCAATTTGCTATATATTCTCCATTTGAGATGATCTGTTTTCTCCATAGGATTCTGGGCACGGATATGACTTATCTCAATCACACCACCTCATTCAGGTAAAGCAAAAAAAAGTGAGAGAAAAAGTGAAAGAATAGAGAATTATTAAATCCTTTGCATTAAAACATAAACACGTAAGTAAATATGCTACGTGCCAAAGTATCCTAGGGGGTTTTTTTGTGCGTTTTTGTTTGGTTGTTTTTTTTTGTTTTGGTTTTGGTTTGTTATTTTTTTTTTGTTTGTTTTTCAGTTAGTATCTGAGTTGGGATTTTGGATCTGATTAATTTCTTAAATACTCAAATATAAATAAGGAGGAACACTGAGAAGTCCACTGAGGAAAGCCTTATAAGTCTATCAAAGAATGAAGTTTTTGTTTCTGGACTTTGGGTTAATATTTTTATAGTTTTCTTTCTGTGGAAGTGACAAATGCAAAACTGACTTCCAAAACTCGCTCACTTCTTTTACTTATCCAGAATATGACTCTAAGATACAGCTCTAATAAACCTATCTAAAAAAGGAACTCTGATCTCCTAGGAGCACCAGAATAAAGTTTGCAGTAATTCCTGGTTACATACAACAGTTGTGTAATTAATAAAAAAGTATCCAGAACAGTTAGCACATTCTGGAGCCAAGATTATTTTACTTTACCACAATGAACATCATTCTGTTAAAAGATAGTTCATCCCTGCAAATAAAGATACAAAACTTCTGTTAATTTCCTTGAGTATTTCATATTAAAAATATGGTGTATTTCCAAGTGATATGTGTGTCACCATTTATTTAATCTATTTTTTCAATGCAATTATTGACTTAATATAAAATACCCTTTATGCAACAAAAAACTTGCCAAGATTGAGTTCAGACATAAACAAAATATACTGTCACAAAATACTCAGTTTTGTTTCTCTTAAAACAGGTTAAAGTGAAATGATGGTAAATGTAAAATTGGAACTCAATTTTATAAACTCTGTTTAAAATGCAGAGTCGGTAACTTGGACAACATCTCGATACGTGAGGGGTGAAGCAGGAGGATTAGAGATACTGAGCAAAACCCCATAGAACTGATAATTTTCCCCACTGTATCCTTTTAAAAAGCTGCAGTTCTCGTTTCTTATAAATTTAGCCGCTTTATAATTTTCTTACTGCCTCAAATTTCTTAAAGAAAATGTGACATCGCTACAGATAGCTTCTTTAAAGTGTTCTTAAACTACATTTTACTTTGTAAATATCTTTGAGTAACAGAAATGCAAGACTAGATCCTGCCATGAGCAGGAAATCCTGCTGGAGTTTACCAAGGTGAAACTAAAATTTGGCCTACCTTCCTTTATAGGGAGGGCAATGAGTCATCTTATTTTTACCTCTCTTTTTCTCCAAACTTTGGTGGGATGAGCCTTCGCACCCCAAACAACTTTTTTTTTTAAATTAAGGAAGATGGAGAGAAAGTGAATTTTCAGGTCACAAAACTCTGCTATGCAAAGATCTACATGGTTATGCTAAGGACCTTCACCCTGGCCATCTCAGAGAGTCAGAAACTGATGAAAGTTGTGGAGTTGAAGTAATATATAAAAGCTGGGAACAGAACTTCCTAAATTGAGCAGAGTGTTATAATTGACCACCTACATTCCATCAGACTTTGCTGAATAACCTGCTGTTACTAATATCACCTACCACAAAGGCATGCTGCACACAATGATAATAATTTTGTGTTTATAAATCACCATGAAAATATACATTTCCATATGACATCAGTGCTCTATAACATGTGTTATTGTGTGTTTTGTTTTGTTTTAAGAATTGAATTTTTCTTTGGAGTTATAATTGTAGTCCACCTTCCTGGGAAAGCAGGACATTGTCCATATTAAAACACACGGCAAACAAAATTAAAATTTGCTCTTTGTCTGAGATAAATTTTACGTTAACTTTATTTCATATAAAAGCTCTTTTTCCCTAAAAGAATATTCACAGACAAGAGATATCACAGCTTTATCAGATAAATACACTTTTAAGGAGTAAGTTTGCATCATAAGGAGTCTATCAGAGGTCCTGCTGCCCTGTACAAAAGATGTTCCAGAGGCTAAAAGTGAGGTCATTCCCCACTGTCAACACCTCCTCCAAAACATGGGACAGTAGCAGCAAGGAGAATGCTGTACACCCTCTCCTGCAATGCAAACTGGCTTTAAGATCGATACTAATATTTAGAGAAAGAAATATTTACTGATATTCACCATGCCAAACACTGCAGCTGTAACTACAAAGCATGTGAAGATGTCAAAGCAGCTAGACCCCTTCCTAAAAGTGTGTTTATTTATTTTTTTTCTCTTCTAACTGTAACATGTGACTGCTTTTCTGCTTAAACAGCTCTAAAGGGCTATGAAAACTGAAGTCCTTCAAAGCTGTTTAATGTTTCCTCAGATTCACAAGAAAATTCTGCATTACAGATCTCCTAGCAAAATCTCTGAAGCATTGCAAGCGATACTCACATAATTTTCCATTAAGTCAGTATTTGTGTATTCAACACCTAGAAATTAAGGAAAGTGAATGTGGACTGGGAAGGGAAAAAACAAAGGCGAAGGGGGAAGGGCCAGGGGGAGAAGGGGAAAAAAAATAGAGAAACCCTGCCCTGAAACAGCCATGCAGCTATTAAACATATGCCAAAGTAAACAATAGTGTGAGGGTCTGCCATAGCTTTGCCCTGCAGGTAGACGGCAGGCGGCACAGAAGGAAAGCAAATGGCAAGGAAAAGAGAAAGATGGTACAGGATGTGGATAAGATGCCGAGCCCTGAGAGCATGAACGGCCTGATTGTGATCCTCAAGTCACACTATCAGCCATGCAAAACAGGACATACCTTTCTGGCTTGCTGGTTCTGTCGGCTGAAACAAAGCAGTCCCATTCTCAGCAGGAGGCCAAATCAAAATGAAATTTTATTTAGTCTGCACTATCCCCAGATTGGGTTTCAGAATGACTGCTTTAGGAGATAGCATGGATGTGGCTGATGCATGCTTTGCATATGAAACTGCAATAGAGGGGGAAAAAAAAATCTACATAATCAAAAAAATCTGTGCCGTGTGGATGGCAAAAACCCCTGGACGTTAGTGAAGCAGCTACAATGGATGTTTTAAAAAATGACCTTCCTGAAAAAAATGCACGTTTGTGCTCTGCAATGCTATTTTCCATAAATATATATTAGATCATTTTGCATGTAATTATTCAGAAGCTGCCCTGAGAGACTGAAATATCAAATAATTTTTCTTATTTTTTTTTAAACACGGAGCAGAATTACTGTTTGGAAACAAATGCAGAGAAAATGTATATCTAAAGAGAATTTCTGTGTCTTGTGCTGGCTGGGTGTGATTGCACCTCAAAATTCTCTTCAATTTAGTGTTTTGTTTAAGTCCTGTTTCCTAGAGTACCCAATGAAAGGCCTATTGCAGTAAAAAATATGTTTTTTGTGCCACTGATCTAATGCATTCCACCTTGCACTTTTAAGAAAGGATACATTCTTTGATTAGACACAGTTAATTTTACAGACTATTAATAAATAAAAAAGATCATCAACTGATCACACAGTATTTTCATTAGAAGTTAGAAATAACTTACAAAGGCAAGGAATAGTCTGTTGAATATGCAGGGCATACACCATGTAATGCCTTTGTTGTCAGTTATGCTGCAAATGAGATTTTCAAATAGGATTTGCAGAGGCAGGGCAGTGATCAACACAGTGCAACATCCAGGAAAGGGAAGTTGAGCACAGTATTCTGTGAAACAAGGGGGCAGAAGGGAGCCTGTTTGTAGATACGTATTATTATCCATAGAAAACACTTATCACGGCTTGATTTTGCTACACCAGCTACTTGGAACTAGGCGATACCAATAATTTTGTAAGTGCACATCTGTGTGGGCACATGTGTTTATATTTATCTGTGTGCAGGGCATGTAAGCCTCTAGTTTGTGCACATGTACACACTTGGTTCTTCGACTGTAAAAGACAAGCAAAAAGCAGCACAAACAATACACATTTTCAATTGACAGATATTTCTGTGCTGAAACAAGCAGTGCTAATACCGTGCTCTATACGTCTGTAGCATATGGACAGCCAAAGAACGGGAAAGAAAAAACCCCCAGAAAGCCAACACCACAAAATCTTTCAGAATGCAAAAATGCAAGATCCCAAATAAACAATATAGATAAAAACTTGCAGCAATAAGGAGATACAGTGCAAATCATTCACACAATGTGCTTTCACACAGCAATGACGGAAGTCACTGATAACAATGCAGCCATGTGCAGATACTCCTTGGAGAAACAGTCGAGCAAATTTTGTAATTCTATCTCCTGTGCTTTGCAGGCTGAGTTTGAGACTTGCTTTAACAAAATACATGAGAATATTGCTGTTTTAAAATTAAGTGTTGGACATTATGGAAGGTAACTTCATAATGAGTTCTTCTATTGCTATTTAAAGCTAGAAATCCATAAAGACCACAGTGAAAAATATAACATTTGTTTCCCTTATGTCTTGGAACAACTGTTTTTATATTTGTAGTCATCCTAACTCTTGTTCCAAACAATGCATTCAGATAGTCCCTAGCCTCATGCTGTATCATGTTTATACTGATGCATATCTTATAGTGAAGCTTCAACTGTATTGAATTAATTTGATTTTTTTTGGGTGTTATTATTTTTATAAATGCTGCTTTTTCTTTTTTTTTTCTTGCAGAACTTCCCACTTTAGGAAAAAAGAAAGATGGGATTGCTTTAAAAACAGAAGACCAAATAGAAAGCTAGTATTCCCAAAATTCAATGCACCTGGCATTCACTTTATACCTAATAAGCATCCGTGAATATGCAAATGTTCAATGTCTCCAGTAACCTCATTAATTTATTCCTCAGGCAATCAAAGAATGTGAACCAGTCCTCTGCTACTAATACTGGAAGTAGTAAGCCGCTCAGCATTGCTAGAATCATCTGAACGCACATTCTACATATTGAAAAACTATTTCATCTTTCTTCCTTCCTTTGCCACTGTAATTCAAACAAAGACTTCCTACCTCAGTTTACATAGCTGACAGCAGAAGTTGAAAAATGCCAAAAAATAATTAAGACATATATAATATATATCTATATCTCCATGTGCACACATGCATGCTGGGAAGATAAATAGTTTAAAGAGATCTCAACAGCATTTCAGTTTGAAAACCATCTGAGTTTTCTTATTTATTTATTTGGAAAGGGGGGAGCTTGGGGCAGGATGGGGGAGGTGGGGGAGAAATGACCTGCCTCCTACTCGGCAAAGCAGCTGAATAATCTTTTCCTTTGCCCACATTAAAAGCCCTGAATAATGTTTATAAAATGTTAGGGAATCCCGGTAGGTTTCCTATTTAACAAGCCATGTATGACAAATCACAGTGTAATGTACTACGTTCTTAATCTTTAATTAGAATGTGAATATCTGCGCGAGAATGCAGTTAACTTTGACACATTAAATCTTCTGGTTAAAGTGCCTTACAGGAAGTGCAAAGATGAAACACTGCAACAATCTACTGCCTCTCTCCATTCACCCAGACAGTTGGGGAAGGATGATAACATCTTGTAATACCTGCTCTGTAGTAATTAATCGCTGTGGTATTTAGGACCATTCAAGTAGACAAATATGACAGAGACAGGGACAATTAGGAACCTTGTTCAAGCTACATTAACTTTTCCAGCTATTACAACACAGCAGCTCAAGTTTGCTTGTAAAAGCTGCAGAGGGATTGTTATGCATTAGCCGTGCGATTATTAATGAAAGAAAGGGAGAATTGTGTTTATTGTAGTTTGAAAATTGCAAATAAATTTCAATTATCTGCTATGTCATTTTGTTAAACATGCATTCTGGAAATGCCTTTGTACTCTAAATCATGAGCTACTTAGAGCAAACTAATACTAGAAAGCCTTTGGGAGATACAAAGTCAATATTTTTGTTGAAATGGCCTTCTTTCCTGTTCAAACCAGAGACAGACTGAGCTACCTGGAGATATTTCAGATAGCTAGTGAACCCCATAGACACTGGCATTCATCCTAACTCCATGTACCAACAGGCAGTCAGATCAGACTGACATATCACTGTGGAAGATGCACTCTGCTCCACAAGAATAAGAAAGCTCAACTTCCTTACTCATGGCATGCATAAAGTGCACACAGAAAAATAAATAAACAACCAGGGGAAAAGCCCCTCAAAATCTCTTTGCCTCTTTCCCATTGTTGCCACAGTCATCACCAGAACGGACCGAATGAAATGTGGGGAGAACATTTGGGATTATATACCGTAAAGGTTACAGACAGTACTTTACCATCAATAAAGAACAGAAGATGTGCTGCAGATTATAAAGTTTAACTATACATTTGAGGCAGCATAATTTGCCATGGTTTTTGGTGCCACATGAACATGTATTGTTTCTCAGTGTTAAAGAAGGATAGCCAGAAAACAACAGAACTGGACAAACATTGCAAAGACTTTGGCATGAATATTCACTTGTTGTCTGTTTTCTTTAAAGAAAAGAAGAAATCACCTAAACCTGTGGCCCCTTTATGTTCACTTTCTATGAATATTTGAACTAGAGTTTCTTAGCAGCATGAATGCTTGAAGAAAGCTAATTTGAAAGTCATACGTGTGAGTGTTTGTGGAAAACGAATTCTAAATTTGCATGTGCAAATATTTGCAGTGGGTATGCTGTCGTTTTCCCCCAGTCAGGGAGCAGTAGCGCTGCCACGTGTCTCACCCCACCAATCCTGCCCGAGGAACCCAGCTTGAGTTTCAAATATTGTGTCAAATTTGCCTAGTGAACTTGTTTACAATTGAGCCCTAAAGTAGAAAAAAAGAGAAGTGTTAAAAGTGTATGAAATGTACTTTAACAACAAATGTTTGCAGAGATGGGAGATGCATAGCCGGGCATTTTGAAAGCAGAAACAGAGGCATGCTGGCACAAAATAGAGTATGTTAGTAAGTGTTTGCTCAGCTCTGGTAAGACTGTTTTTACCTCCTCTCCCCTTCCAGAGGGTGTAAAAGAAAACTAAAGGGTAAAAATACCACTCAGGACAGGAAAACACTTTCTTTCCATCTGCCCACTTCATGGTCAATCTATTGAAATACTACCCTTCAAATTCAAAATATTTGTGAGGCTTGACATGCTTTCTGAATGTGTAGGACAGAACTCCACCATTTATTTGCAGGTGAGGTCTTTCATGTTTTTATTGTGGTATTTTTTCTTTTCAGGATTGGTAGTTGCAAAGTACATTGCTTCATGCATGCCATTTGCTTCAACCTACTTCATTGTAGTCCAGAAATAAAAAGAAAAGCCAGCTTAGCCCGGCAGAAATCTGCATCCCCACCCCAGAATCTGTTGTCACAAAATGAAGGAGGGAGGGGGCTGGGCTGGGAAGGGTGGAAAGGGAGGAAAGGAGCTCAGTGCACAGCAACAATTCCCCCTCTCAGCTGAGCTGCAATGATGTCAGCTTTCTGATTACAAACTGCTTATTTATGCTTCAACAGCTGCCAAGAGCAGCAAATAAGTGGCTAAAAGAGTGTCTAGACCAGGCATTCAGGCCCCTATTGTTTGCTGGTTGTTACCTGGTTGACAGCGATGGGTACAGCTGCCTGGTGTGAAAGAGAGCAAGGGATGGGGAGGCAGTGATTGACAGAAGGGCCCTCGGGGTCAGGCACAGCCAGCCCCGATGGCCCCATGGCTTTATGTTCCCAGCTCTAAAGGGAAAGCGATGGCTCTGCCTAGAGGTTGGAGGTGAAAGGAAATGTTTGAGGGTAATGAAAAAAATCCTTTAGCCAAATTTGTGATCATGAACAGTTACTCTGGGGAATTTAAGCCCAAGTGTTAGGAGTTTTCTCCATATGCAGAGATGGTTATTGGTAGCCACCACAGGAATAATAATGTGTTACATGTACATGGGCAAAAATGTATCTTTGTGCAGTCCTTCACACAGGCACTTAAAACTACTGATGGTTTTATTTTTATTTAAGCTAAAAACTGATTACACTCCTAAAACCTGGTACTGTGCACTATGTAGAAATTCATTCTGCTTCGGGGCTGGCTTTAAAAACATTCCTAAGCTTTTCTGAAAAACATTCAGGTATTTGGGAGGGAAAAATAGATATTCAGATTAGAAAATCATCTATTAAAACCTCCCAAATACTCACTCAGTGAACTTTGCTCTCTTCATTTAGATTTTGGAGGGACAGTGTCTCTGAAAATAACTCAGTGGACATGACTTACCAGTGAACAGACTGACCAAAAGCCATAAACCACATTTTTTAGTTGCTAGAGAGATGTCCTCAGTCTGGTTTTGATCTCATAGATGCTGGTGTGGTCCTGCATAATTGTACTGAAGTCAAAGGAGTGACATTGATTCAAGCTAACTGCAATCACTGGCAATTTGACTGAATTTCTCACCTCCTACCCTAGCTTACCCCCATGGTGGAATACTGTTCAGCAAAGAGACAAATGTCTCAGAAGTTTTAAAAGGATGAAGCCAATGAAATGTTTTTAATAGAACAACAAAACCAGATTCAAAAGTCTTTGAACAACAGGCAAAACTATGAAGATACAATGTACCCCAGGAAAAATGAAAGCTTTATGCTCCCTAGCAGGTCCACTGCTATCTTCAGCCAAACATGTGAAGATTAAGTTGCTGGGGCATCCACGAGTAGAATTAATCTTACTTTCCTCTTTGGCTTTTTCTGACACCATATGAAGTTCTATGCCAAGAAAAAAGTTGATTTTTCAGAACTTGTTACATATGACAGAATTATTAAATGTTTTATGACCATATGGTGTAATTTTTTCACTGTAGTATTTGAAATAGATTGTAATTAGCAAATGAGTAACCTTTCCTCAATAAAAGATAAGAAAACACTAAAAAATAATCTGGGCATCAGTAGCAGCTAGAGAGGTAAAAGTACAGCAGAGCACCTGAGTAGCACAAGCTTAATTTGGGTATACAGTGGGTTTTCTACATATCTGATGCAAAAGCTGTAGCTGAAATGAAATCATGTTAAATTATCTGTAAAAAATAAGTTGATTTAATTAAGCACAGAAAGACTTATTAGATATAATAAAATGTTAAAAAGTCAAATGATGTGCAGTTACATTTCAGCTAACACTGCTCAACAAATCCACTAAATTTATTCCTTTCAATAATGATCTGTTTTGAGCATTTAATTAGATAAATAATATTTAATCACTTCAGCAAATTTGAACTAGAAAAATTCCTTGTCATCGGTGGTGACTCATTCTTGCTAATACCTACCATCTAGTAAAACTAGATGATCTTCTGGAGCAGAAAAGAGTATGAGACTAGTACAAATGTGTCTCTGGGCCTCATTAAAAACAAGGTTTGCTAAACAAACTATTATTTACAGTGAGAAGTGTGCATATTTTACTGGGAAGGAGCATTCACATGTTTGCCTCTTTTCAACATCAGGCACTATAAGTAGATGACAAGAAAAGATATTCAATAGATGTCCTATAATTCATCATAATACTGTTTCATTTAATAACTACTTTGCTGAAGTGATTGGCATGATTACAGGAAAATTACTTCAAATTATCCATCTCTTATCTAGCATCTAAGATGTCCTAAACTTGCATGAGAGTTAGTATAATGGGACCTATTAATTACTAATGCTGCAAGTCCTTCACTGCTTAAATATCCTTTCTACCAGGTGTGCTGTAATGCAAAAAAAGAAACAGAAGCCAAAATGATCACTTTCCAAGAGAGTGTCACCTAAAGTTTAATAAATGAAATGCCAAGTGCAAAAGTCTGTCTCACCCATCAGTTCAAAATATCTAGATGTTAATATATTTTTTTATGTTTCTCTGCATTTCTGTCTTTCTCATACGTATGTACATTTACAGGGGTGTGTACTTGCGTAAAAATAAGTATATGGACAGTATATGGTATACATATATGTATTTATTTTCTACTCAGAGGTATTGATGTGCAGGGTTGCTATAAAAGACAGGCTAAGTACCTAGCCTATGCCCTAAAAATCACTTTTTAATCTCAAAACCCTATCCATCAAATGCTATCTGCTCAACAAAATTTATTCCTATGAGTAAACACTTCGAAGCAAAGAAGTATTATTATCTGTTAAGGGTGGGGAAGCTAGAGCAAAGATGGCCAGAAGCCATATTTGTTCCCTCTGCAGTCTGGATTTAAAAGCCGATGTAAATTAGAGCAGCCTTACACTTACACCCTTGGCTTTCTGAGAGCCCTGATGTAAAAAATCATGGCAGAAACCAGGGATAGGTCCGTCCTATCTTTCTTTCCAGCCCACCTGTGACATGCCCATAATTCAAAGGGTGGCTATGCTGCTTTTTAAAGCCACCTAAGATGCTGAATGTTCCCTGAGGGCAGGATTCTTCAGTGTCTTACACCTCAGAAACACAATCTGTGCAAAGGAGACACATGCAGTTACAAGCTCACGTTGGCGCTGCTCTAAACTCCCATTGCAGAGGCCATGAAAAATCTTGCTTTATTTTATTTACAGAATCCAACCTCAAGTTCATGATCAACTGTCTCCCTCTCTCTTCTTTCCTAGTTTTTTTTATTATGATAGTACCTTAAGTTCTATTAATTATATTTTCAGTGTTGAAGTAAAGATATAGGAAATGTGGGACAGAAAAAAAATAAAACCAAAGAAAAAACTCCAAACCAAATGGTAAAAGGCATGTTGAGACCCTAGAAAAAAATCATGGTTACTGACATATGGCAAGTGACCAAGCCTAAAGGCTGTGGGCTTTCTGACAAAATCTGGCTTGAAGTGCAGCTTCTGAAAGGAAGGTGACTTGCCCAAGTGAATTTGAGGTAGGAAATTACACACTGGACTTCTAATACCCTCTTTACTAGAAAATGTAGAACAAAACAATCACATCTACCATATGCAGAAAATCTAAAAAGGAAAGACATTCTTGAACCACACCTGAATAACAGTTGGGGGCTTTTTATTATATTCTGTACAAGAAATGCATGTAATTGTTTCTAAATGTGCAAATGGTCTCGATGAACAAGGAAACCCATCATGTAGAAGCATTTTTGGAGAATATTACCTTTAAATAGCCTGTTATTTATTAAGGGTAGTGAATTGTATGCTTTTGTTCTGAGTGGCCACAAACAACTGGTGGAATGCTACAGCTATAACGTCTGAATATATGACAAAGCAGCTTAATATTCAATCTCCTTGCTTTTAACAAGTGAAAACTTTCAAAACTCTCCACTCTTGACTTTTTTACTTCAAGGTGACAAAGACTTTTCAAGATTCACAATAAGTTTTATTAGGTTGTCACTACTGAAATGGTACAAAGCCTTCTGTGACTGGTAAGCTTCCACTGTGGTTTTCCTGTTACAATATAAACAAAATATTGCCAAGGGATGCTATAGTGGGCAAGGGACTTCATCAAAACTCTACTATTTTATGCATTCATGGTTATTTACCGTATGGACTAAATTCATTTATAATTCTGCAACTACTAATAAGGACTCTGGTATTAGAAAACAATATGTTCCTCCATTCCAAAAGTTAGAATTCTGTAGTAAACAAAGCACTTGTAAGAAATTCCCGTGCATGGCCAGGTGCAATTTTGTCTGGCTTTTCATACATGACATTCCAGAAACCTATTAGTTGGCCAATAGATCTGTTTTTCAGTGCTGGCTGTCAACCATATTGTAAAATAGAGACTCAAGCAGTTGTTGAACATCACGAGCACCATGGTCATTGCAGACTTGGCTGAGGTCCCGTGAGCAGAAACCCTTTCCTCCCCCAGCATGTTCCACATGGGCAAAGGTACCTTCCAAACTAGTCTGGGCATCACGTGAAGCAATCTTTTAGGTTATCTATTGAAAATACATCTTGTCCGCCACCTCAGCTCACTGAAACCAGAGATCTATCATATTTGTACATTGTTCCAAATAATCACCTCAGTTTTTACCTAACATAATAAGGTACAGTATAGCTTGATCAGATAGCTTGAACAACATTATATCATCCTTGGCTTTCTAGGAACTTAAAATTTTGCCAACACAATAGTGATTCAGGCTATCCCAAAAATAAGGATATTTCCGGTTGTTGTTTTTCCCCTCTTCAGTGCATCGCCACCATTTAGTAGACCCTGTGTGTAACAAAACCACAGAAATTATTTGCTTCATGTAATTCCTTTACTACCTTACCTTAAAAAGGCTTGCAAAAACCAATGCATATGGGATGCAGCAGGACGGAAACAGAACTTAAAACGTAATAATTAAAGCTAGCATCATTTTACATTGTTAAATAATGATAAGGGTTATGCCTGAGAATGCAAACTGATTCAGAAAAAATTACTCAGATCTCTAATTTTTGGATCTGTCTGCTTCTTTCCCTCTGGCAGCCTGTAATTCCCATATTCTGAGGGTTTTAAATTTAATCTACAATATATACAATCTCTGTGCTGAAAGTGGTCTACAATTTGACCTGTGTACCACAACCCAGAATGAATTGTTCACTGGAATGGAATAATGCCAGGAAATACCTTCAGCTAACTGTGTCTAAATGGAAAACAGTTTCAAAAAGTCTTCTTTGGTTTACAGTCTTCTCTAATGGATTAGAGAGTCTTGTCCAATGGATCAATCAGAGGACCGGGACAATAGCAGGAGGAAATTTCAGGAAGCCATCAAGACCACTGACTGGCTAAAACAAATTGTTATGCTTAGTGCTAGTCCTTATAGAAACATAACTAAGGGGCCAAATTTACTGGGCATCTGTATCAGCTTCTGCTGATATTTGAAGTAAATCCTACCAGGAAAAGAATGTCTTGGTGGTTCTCAATGCTTACCCTATCAGCTGGGGTACAGCCTCTCAAGGAATAAAAACATTAATTTCTTTACGGCTTGAGCTAAACAGCCTGGATTTTTAGATGAAATATCTGGGAGGTAAGTCCTTTGTAAGTCAGTTTGGGGGAGGATACTCAACACATACAAAGAGTAGTTGGCAGCAAGTAGAGTCAGTAACTCCTACGGTCTTGAGGAACTCAGGTTTTCAGCCAGTTCTGCCTGCTGCAGGAACTTAAGGACTTTGTGATGCCCTTGAAATCTCTTTCTTTCTATTCAGTTTGTAATTGCGACTTTTGGTCTCTTTACTTACAGTGTAAAGCTCAGTACAGGATACTGGGAGGCCTGTGATAAATGAGGGGATTGCTTTGCTAGACACATTGAACGTATGGTGTCCTGTGCTTGAAGAGATTGGACTTGATGATCCTCGAAGCCCACTGGCCTATAAGAGGGCATCAGCAAGAAGCATGGTGGAATCAGGATACCACCAGATGCCTCTCTAAGAAAAAGCAAGTGTTCTCTGTTGCAGGCACTGGAGATGTATCCATCCCTCCTAACAGTTCGAGCTCATATTGCATGCCTGGAGGACAGAGACCCCCCAAAACAATGTGTCTGTTACGGGACCCGGGGACACATCCTCATGCAAAGATCTGCACTTGTGGCTAGAAGTCTCCTAGCATAAATCAATGTAAGATTTATTGGGTGAGCAGAACTCTTCCTTGCCCTGTGGTTTCCATGTAAGGCATATGAACTCCCACTTGGGGTGCACCATGGAGTGCTCCCTTCTGTAGGAAAGAGATGGCCAAAAAGCACCTACCCTGGCCACGAAAGATGAATGACCCTGAGGTAATTACAGTGTGTCTGGAAAAAACAGCTTCTTGCACCCCCTTGTAAAACCAATCTAAGTGGAAGAACAACTATCTTAGTGGAGACATACTGACCTAGAAACTTTTTTTGCCTCTGATTCAAAACATTTTAAGTCTTGCTATTTCACTGAGAAATGCTGCTTCCAGGTGATTCTAGGTGGCACACTGAGTAGGATGCACTGCTGTCAGAGCCCTGTGGACCTGAAAGTGAAGCCCTGTAAATAGTGCTTCATCATGCAAACAGGGATGTCACCTCTGTGCAGGCAGATGGTGGCATGAGTGGGCTCTAAGCTTCACTACCAAGATGAAGTGAGACAGCACTTGTGACAACTTAATGCTGACTGAGTAACATCAACACAAGTCTTCTTTTCTGTTGTAGCTGTCTTAGGATGTCAGAAGATATGGATCTGAGATTGAAAAGACACTTTTGACAGGATAATGGCTGAAACAGTTTTGAAACATTTAAAGCAACAATAAAACGCGAAAGGGGAAAAAAGGATGAGGATAATGGGGTGCGACTTCTCAAAGGACATGAGGTTTCATTTCTCTTTGAATAATTTTGTGTCTTCAAAACTACTTCTTTTTGAAAGTGCAAGTCACAATTTTCCAGAAAAAGTCTGCCACACACCTAGGCATCTTCTCTAGGCAGCACTCCATCTTCATAACTTTTTCACTGTAACTCTCACCTGTTCTAGCTAAATTGATTTCATTTGCACAGGCATAAGTATGTAGAAAGATTTTTTTTCAGGATGCTCATAGTTCAGATGTACTGTTCAGCTTCCTAAAATCATGACTGACTTCAAAACCAATAGTAAAATGAAACAATAGACTTAGAACTGCACGTATTCATGCAAAGAAAACAGAAGAGGCGCGCAGGTCTTTAAACACAGCATCCAGCAATCTGTTTCTTGGAAGCCTGAGTGGTTTTAGCATGACTTTGGCTTTTAGAAAACAGAGAAACAAACCAAACTCTGAAACAAAACCTTCTGATTTTCACACCTGAGCTCCCTATAGAGGACCTCTCAATACTCTGGAGGAGTAATCCTCTGAAAAGAACAAATACATATAAAAATGTGATTAATGATCTAGAAAATGATGGTTATATCAAAATATAAACAGTGCTTAGCATTTTGGCAGACTCTATGTTTAACCTGTGACTTTTTAACCGAACACTTTCAAACTGTTTGGGGTTCTTCTGCTTTTAATTTTTTGGTTTTATTTTGTAAAATCAATACATTCATCTCCCCTCCACGTCCTTTCAAGAAAGTATTTTTTTTATGCCAAGTCTTTAAAAACACAGAAAAAAATCAGAAAAAATATAAGGAAAAGGCTTTAAAATTTACATTTAAAATTCATTTCAGAATTGTTGTATTCATTACTTTGATGTGGAGTTCAGAGGCTGTATTAGTACTGTACTTCCACTGCAATGTGATTGGACTTTCAGAACACTATTCCACACAAATTAAAGGGAGGTTTTAAAAAAAAAAAAAGGTTTCATTCTGTGGGAAGTAGAGTAATTAAAACAAATTTAAAATCATTAAAAGAAATTGATAGATCTAGCTATTGTTTTCTTCCTCACAAAACTTAAGCTTTCTTTTCTATTTAGCACATTAATACATTTTTCCCCTGTTGGAAATAAAAGCTATAGGCCCAGTTCTGTCATGGCGGTGAGCAGGCAGTTGGATACGGTAATGCATGCCTGAAGCCTTCACCAAGGATGATAAGCCTGCATGAATTTTACGAGTCTCAGTATCAAGGTTGCCCTCGCCCAAGGGATTTAAGAATAAGGGGGGAAAAAAGAGAAGGCAGATGTATGAATAACTGGCATTGTAAATCTTCACCGTGGCAACCTAGAGCTAGAAAAAGTCTGTGATGGGTTCATGACTTGAGAAGAAAGCGACACAGCAGAATGTGAATGGATTTTCTTCAGCTACTTAATACACTGCTTAGAGCAGCTTAAGGGTGTGCATGTGAGAGAGAGTATGTGCGTGAGCGAGAGAGAGAGAGAGAGAGAGTGTGCATGTGTGTAAGGAGGGGGGGATCTGTGGAAATTTGTTAGAAGGAATTACTAGTGTTATACAGCTTGCTAGGGTTTTATTTTTTTTTCTTTTTGGGGGGAGGCTGTAGGGGAGGAGGAATACCATTTAGTCTCAGAATATAAATGACTGGATTTTGCTTGAGAAAAAAAAAAAAAGATGGTGGGGGAGGTGCAAAGAATTATGCAGGCAAGTAACAATGAGCAAATTGGACCCTTAACAATACAGCACAAGGTCATAGCGAAAGTCACCAGAGTGGGGTGGTGGGGGTGGCTGGTGGTAGAAAACAGATCATGACAAATAGCTTCCCATTTTGCAAAATCTGGTAGTTAATGAAAATAAGATGCATTTGAGTTGTCTGTGAACACCTGATTTTTTTTTTTCCCTCTCTCTCTCTCTCTCTCTCTCTCTCTCTCTCTCTCTCTCTCTCTCTCTCTCTCTGGTCCTGCTGATGTATGAAAGCAAAGCACTGACTCTAATTGTGCAATTATAAAACGGAAATGATGCAGGTTTGGTAACAGAGAGAAAGAAGGCAGCTCAATAACATTGTTTAATAACAAGCAAATAAAGCTCAAAGGGGAAAGAGGTGACTATTTCTGCTTTAGACTCATTAAGGAACCTGAAACATATTGTAAAAGAGTGATATTTAATTATGGGTTGGACTGATAACATGGAGCAGGGCCTCACTGGGAGAAAGAGACCCTATGCTCCTAGGAGTGAGCAGCTCCAAACATCAATTACTGTGATTATCTACCCAGTGCTTAGAAAATGCACCCGTCTCCATGTTTCGGCAGCGACCCGTAAACAGTCATTGCATAGGCAAATTTATGGGCACAGTCAGCTGGGGCCAGGTGGGAAAACGAGCTTTCCATTGGAGGCTTCTGTGCATAAGGAGGAAAGAAGCAAAAGAAAGAAAAATCTGTCTTCTGCACTACTGAAAGAGCAATTTATTACAGAGCATTTGCAGGAGAGAGCATTTGTTGCCCTGCTGCCTTTTTTGCCTCTGTTGGCTGTCTGAATGAGAAATGGGAGTATATTAACCAACTCATGGGTTACAGGAGACGGCTTGGCATGGGCCCATCAAACTTCGCCATGCTAAGGCAAGTCAAAGGTCAAGAGAGTGTTAGCAGCTGAGATTTAGAAACGAGTGTATCTCTTTAACCTTAACTGCTGAGAATGGATGGAGTCACTTTATTTCTTTAGTCAGAAACTTGGTTGCAGTGAAAGATGTCATGAGGAGGAGGGTACCATCCAGCCTGGAGCAGATAGGAAACTATCTAATGCAGTGAGATGTCATATGCTTTAGAGGTCACATAGATAAACTTAAGGATTCTGCAACTGGAATAGGGCAACCCTGGATGTATGTACAGACTGGAGAATGAGATGCTGGAAAGGAGTGCCACGGAAAGGGACCTGGGGGTCCTGGTCAATGGCAAGTTGAATATGAGTCAGCAGTGCCCTGGCAGCCAGGAGGCCAGACAGCGTCTGGGAGGGCATCAGTCACAGCATAGACGGCCAGTCAAAGGAGGGGATTGTCCCACTCTGCTCTGCACTGCTGTGGCCTCACCTTGAATATTGTGGCAGTTTTGGATGCCACAATATAAGAAAGATATTAAGCTATTAGAGAGTGTCCAAAGGAGGGCAACGAAGATGGTGAAGGGCCTTGAGGGGAAGCTGTATGAGAAGTGACTTGGTCTGTTCATCCTGGAGGAGACTGAGGGGAGATCTCATTGCAGTTACAACTTCCTTGTGAGAGGAAGAGGAGGGGCAGGCACTGATCTCTTCTCCATGGTGACCAGTGACAGGACCTAAAGGAATGGTCTGAAGTTGTGTCAGAGGAGGTTTAGGTTGGATATTAGAAAAACATTCTTCACCCAGAGGGCGGTTGGGTGCTGGAACAGGCTCCCCAGGGAAGTGGTCACAGCACCAAACCTGACAGAGTTCAAGAAGTGTATCATCAAGGAGATGATACAGTCAGGCACATGGTGTGACTCTTGCAGTTGGTCCTGTGCATGGGTAGGAGTCAGACGATGATCCTTGTGGGTCCCTTCCAACTCAGAATATTCTGTGATTCTGTGAAGAAACATCATTGCTGTGCTGCAGATCTCTGTTTTCCTTTAGGCCTAGAGGCTGGATGTTTGTGCATCTTCGTTAATATATCACAGACAAAAGAAATAGAGACTAACAAAGAAAAGTAAGTGTCAAATCAATTTGAGGGCATTTAGTCTTTCCTTCTATTTGCATCAACACTATTTTCACTAAGAAAATCCTTAGTAAATGGAGAATGTTAGTGACATGTGTACTGAACTTTAATGGCAAAGAGATTTCTCTGTCTGGAACTGCAATTTATGAGGCACAGGTTGCCGTGACCTGGTCCACAGCATTCCTGGCTGCCTGGACCTGACACAGGGGTACTGCATGGCCTCGAACTAATCACCTCAACTATGTGTCTTCCTCCCTTACCAGTCCTTCTGCACCTGTGAGCTCCTTGAAATAACAAGGTCTGTTTCTGTGACATTTGCCACGTGTCCTGTTTCGCCTGTGGGCTGCAGGAATCACCAGGGAATGGTCTGGCTCCACGCCTGGTTCAGGCACTCAGTTTGGGTGTGAGTTCTATTAAGACATCATGGTACACTGTGCATTGAAGCATGAAGGCTTCTGTGCAGAGAACCATTTCTCAAATTATTGCAAAGAGGTATGTCACTTGCAGCTTAAAAGTAACCTGACTTAAATACCCCAGCATAAGAGAACATTTTTGCTCAGAGTTTATGATGAAGATTTGAAATTCCCTGAGACACTCTGAAATGCAGAGCTTAAGGGGGAAATTTAGCTCTAAGTGAGGTCAAGATTTCATGCAAAGTGTATTGAAGGAGAGGTGTTATTTGTTGAATGGTATAACAGCCTTGAGAAAAGACCTGTTCTTTCGATCCTCCTAAATCCAAGCTGAGTTATTTTAGACAGCTTTAGGTATTCAGTGTCCATGGCCCTCTACTGTGGCTTGTCCAGTCTCAAACCAGTCAGGTCAATAGTGAAGAAAAGGGGATGAAGATACTTAAAAATAAATACAAAATTCCTAGGATTTGGGGGGAACCACAGTATTTAGGCTGAGAATATTTTGGTTTTTTTTCTTTTTTTACTCCTCCACCTTCTGGGTCCGTAACACAATGGGTCTTTGTGACAGAGAAGCTTTTTGTATGCTTAATAAGACTATGATCTCCACCTGCTGACTGTGAGACAACATCTGTAGTAAGTGTCAAAGTACTGGTTGTCCCTCCCTCAGCAGCTGAGCAGTTAAGAGTTTATTGTTCTGGCCTGAAATTACATATACAGGAGAGATCGGGATAGAGGAGCTATGACATACACAAATGCAAGAATGCAATAAGGTACACAGTAACATTAGGACAGATGCGTTTCCAAATCAGAAGTGATCTAGCATTAGTCTCAACAGCATGAGAAGGAAAACTGCAGGAGTAATTAGACCCACTTTATTGTTAATTATTCATTGGCAACATACCTTTGGCTCCCCAAATAAGTGGGAAGATTGAAAGGATCATACCACATCCCTACATCAGCAGTAGCCCATTGACCACATAATTCAAATCAAAAGTAAACAGGTTGGGGAGTGAATAAACAGGAGGCAAAGGAGTTAGAGAAGGTGATGGAGAAATAATTAGAAAGAGGGATTCCATACTACTCTCCCAGCTCTGAATTATAACAACCTCCTTTATATCCCTCCTCCACATGTAGCAGTACATAGACAATTTCAAAGAGCTTGCAAATGGTTTGGTCAGACACTGGACCACTAAAGATAAAGAGAACAATTAAGAATATTGCATAAAAATGAAGCAATTTCTTTGCATCTGCATTCACTATGGAGATGCCTTTCTCTAAGACAATTATTTGCAGATAATAAACATAAGGCAGTATCAGAGATCAAGTTGTCAAAAGAAAAGAAACTTAAAGAAACTGACAAAGAACAATAAAAAATAAATTGCTAGGATCATTCATTGCAAAAGTTCCAAATAAACATTAAAATGGTCAATTTGGAGAAGCATGCTCTTCCATAAAACTGTCCATAATGTCTCACAAAGTCTTCAAAATGCACATGCATTCTAAAGAATTATAGATCAATTGACCTATTTAATGTAAGATAAATCATCTGAAAAAATAATAAAAATGAAATATTTTAACAGAATATGGCATAAGAAAGCCAGATTTCATAGTTTCTTAAAAGGTAAATTTTTTCTCTCTAATCTGTTGAAATTCTTTGACAACTAAAGAGAAGGCTAGAACTTTTCCAGTAAGTTGCCAGGATTTGCAGAAAAATGTGCCCTAACCAGTAGGCTTAAAGAAGTTTAAGATTCCCATCTCTCCCCTCTCCCACCTTTTCACACACTAACTAACAAGGTGTGATACAGTCCTGGAGCACAGGACAGGAGGGCATTTGAGTAGTGCCTATCCAGCTGAAATCTACGCTTTTGCATGAGAGGTTCTAGAGAGGACAGAAGACTTCCACTCTGAATTGCCTTTTGAGTCAATGGAAGAGACTCAATAACAGCATTGTTTGCTATTTTAAACATCAAGTTTTAAAATTTCTCTTTCATACACAACCACCCAAAGCAGAAAGCCCTGGCCAGATTTCCAGCCTTAATGGCGCTATGATTCCATGGGTTTACTTCTTTTTTTTCAATCTTGCACTTTTTATTTTAAATGTCTCCACTGTAAATTGTTGTTTACTGGTCAAATAGAACTGGGATAGTAGAGGAGATGTGAAGGATGGCCTCAGAGTGTTCTGACAATACAAACGATGAAGGGGGTAGCACTCTGCAGCCCACTAGTGCTCTCCCAAAATCTCTGAGCACACAGCCTGTGCTCATATTTATGCCTAACCTACTTTCCAGTCACTTTTTGTGCCATCACAGAGCTTTTGTAGATGCACCACTGGGGGCAGGGAAAATGGAGGAAAAAAGTGTGTTCCAATTCTGTAGCTATTCACCTGATTCTTTTGCAAATTTGGCCCCATACTCCTTGTAATTCACCAGTTGATAGACACACGGGAGACTCTTTCCAGCTAACATTCCTGTCAGCCGTGTCCCAAAGAACAAAGGCAAGCTGAAGTATTTTTTAATTCTACCCTCTCAGCTCATCAACGCTGAGTTTACATAAAAATGTAAGAACATTACACTACACACACTGCTAATAATCAGAAACTGAAGCTTTGAAGTTTCCCTATTTCACAGCTACTGCCATGACAGATGCTTGCCAGAGAAAACTCAGGGGGCATTTGTTTGCAAGCATTTTGGCTAAGCATAGTGCCCATTGTGCCACTTAATATTTCAGCTATCTCTAGTGTAATCAGGGAACAGCAGTTACTTATTTATCTCACGTCTTGCTCCTTGCTAGCTACCTACTATCGCCAGCATGACCTCTGAAGCACACACATTAATTTTACCTCGGTATTTCTATAGCATCAATTAATAAAAACTGACTATGTTTTCAACAAATGCACATGTACTGATGAATGAGGGTCCTGACTTAATTGCTCTGTAAATTAAGAGCTCACAGTAGTGACAATAGAGAATAGTTTTAATATTTAAAAACTCATTATATTTGTGTACATTTTGAATAATTAAATCACATGGCCATTTTAAAGAGCTAATTTAAATTTAATTCTTAAATGTATATCACAGAAGAACTTGATCTGCTGAAAATTATTGGTTAATTTTCAGAACAACTTAATTCCGTTCCATTCTTTCCCTGAAATTCTGTATTTATTTATATACTTATCTGTCCTTTCTGTCTGCCAGAAATTCCTTTCAACATCAATTCTGCAATGGTGATACCAACCTGTACTTTTGTTAGTGTCCATAGAAAACACTGTAAAGCTAATGTTAGTAATGTGTCTTTCTCTTTTCTATGGTGGATTATAACTCCATATTTTAATCCTTCAGATCTCTATCAGATCCATTGTTTAGATTTAAATAGCGGCCATTTTGGAGAAAAAACTTGCTTTTTTTATGACTTGCAGCTCTGTGGAGATGCAGTCCAAATACCCAAGTATATGTTGTTTTGACAGAATTTGCAAGGGTTCATGGAAACCCCATGTCCTTATAATTATGTAAACTCAAAAGCAGTCAAGGTTAAACCTTCCAGCTGTGGATAAGTACAATTTCCTTTCCATTCAGAACTATGATCTTTAATTTGTGGTGGTATTTTGAAGGACAATAACTGATTTTCTGGCTGTAAGCAGAGCTACTGCTGACAAAAAAAATGGTTTACCCTCCTCACTTGATCAGTTTTGGGGAGTTTAAGGGGATAATTCAAAAAAGAAAGCTGGTTTCCTTGATGAAGCTCATCCTGTCGATAGGACAGAAACAATTTTCAGTCAGAGTAATTCACCTTTGTGCAGTTAACTTCTCTTTCTCCTGTGGCTCATACGTCAATCTTCATATTGTTACTAGTATTTAATCAGTGATTAAGCTGCCATAGAGTAAATACAGACAGATAGTGCTGCAACATTTCTATGTTCTTTCAATATTATGAAGTGTAATATTCAGATAGGTGCTTAGTTATCAAAGTGATAGACACTTAATACCTGAAATAAATTCTTGCTGAATCATTGCAAAACAACTTAAGTGTCTAGCTGTAGTTGAGGAGACAAAGTGTTGTTCACTAACTTTTTAATCAAAAAGGGAAAATAGTACAAATGTTATGTGACTATCCATATGCTTTTGAAAAATTAAATCCCTTCTGGTTTTATCTTCCTTGTGCACTGATTATCTAAGAAAATGCTGGGAGAACAAGTTCTGGAGGAGAAGAGGGACAGGCATGGTCTTCAGAACAGCACATTTAAACCTGTATTGGTGAATTTTCACAGAGTGCACTCCAAACTCCTAGTCCTGAGTAGTCCCACAGGAAAACTTAATTTCTGATGACACTCATGTGGATAGAAACATGTCATATCACTTGTGACTACTCAAAACAGCTCAGATTTTTGGCTATGGAGGACTTACACTGCTCACAGATCTTTCAAAAGCCACTTGCGGTGATCTTGTCTTTAATGCCAAATAGAGGTGGTGTAGCCTCTGCTTCTCTAAATTCCTTGTTTAATTATTCAGATTTCATATTTTACTCTTAGTAACCATAGTGCTGCATGGGACAGTTACAGTCTGGTGATTCCCCACTGTAGCCTGAAGTCTTTTTCAGGATCATTGTTTCTCAGAACAGATTTCCCCATCCTAAAAGCACACTCAATCTTATTTCCTTACGGAGTTATGCAGCAGTGAAGTGTATTTTGTTTGAACTGGAGTCTAGTTTCCCAAGGGGTTCTAATCTCTCTAAGGAATAATGCTGTACTCTTATCATCATTTGCCTCTCCTACAATCTTTGTGTCATCTGCAAACTTTGTCAATCAGCAGTCCATGTTTTCTCCCTAGTAGTTGACAGGATGTTAAATAGTAAATGGTCACAGCTTATCTCTGTGAGACTTTGATAGAAACACACCATTTACAGCAATATTTGTGAGATCAGTTAAGTACTTTGAATCTACACTTTCTATTGCTCGACTTCACTAAATCTATTATGTTCAAGACTAATTGATAAACTTAATCTATATATGTCTACCATGTTGATATGATTACCTATAACAACCAAACTTGTCATCCTCCTGTATCACAATGTTCAGAGGTTGTGAGTGTTCTGATTAGCAGATCTGCCATTTGACAGAGCCATATGTCAGCTTTTTGTCTATGGTACAATAGAAACAAAGACTACAAAGGGTGCTTGGAAACCTCTGTTTGCTGCTGGCTGGTTTTAGGTATTGGGAGCCATTTCCTAGCTGGTGATAATTCCTGGTTTTTCTGTTTATGCATGTTCAGCTGTCTAACAAATGGACTTCTGAGTTTTCTTCTAGGGCAGAACTGTATTTGATCTTGACAATCTTTTTCTAATGGGCTTCCAACATCAAGTGGCTTTCCCAAGACACCGTATTTTCTTAATTTATTTTTCTTGCTCTCCTTTTCACAAATGAAAAAGAAGAAGAAAGTGGCAATTGTTATCTAGCATTTGTAGTGATATTCCATTTCAATCAGGGAAATATGGAAATCTGGGAACAGAAACCACAAACTGAGAGTAATCCAGAAATGCAACAACACCATGAGTTCTAAACATATGTATTGTACTCAGATACTCACTATTTTTCTTCCTCTTTCATAACCTGACAATATTCCTTAGCTTAACTTGAGAACAAACTATGCTTTTTGTTCTTAAGAACAAGGTTTTAGGGTCCATAACACCTAAGTGTGTTTTATTATTCCATGTAAAGGACTGAATTTTCCAACTCAAGTCCTTAAAAGATTTACAAAATGTTATAGTCCTTCACCTGATGACAGGGGAGAGAATCAGAAAAGTGACATTCTTTGCAGTAATGCACAATACTTGTGTTTAAACCATGTGAATCACGATGAAAGCAAAGTGATAAATTGTGAGGCTTCACAATATCTGGCAGCTTTCAGCAGCACAAGCTGGAGGATGAGAAAGAGAGAAGAGCACATTAGAGAGCTGAAGCTGCAGGGGAAGTTAAGCAGGCAGACTATAATTACCCAAGGAGGGTCTTAACCAGGAGAAAAGAATTAACACCCATAGTCTTGTGAAAATTGCTTATGATCTGTAATGACACAAATTGGCATATTAGCTTGAGCTTCATTGGTGAGACAGCATTAGCCAGTGGAAGGTGCCTCTTAAAATAAGCATGAGATCTACTTCTGGTATCTGTTTTGGCCTAATTTTACAGCTTCTTGAAAGACTGCAAAACCTGTACAGAGATGCAATGCTCGTACACAAATCCCTTCACACTGTTGTCTGGGGCCTTACACAGGAAAGGAGCATCTTTATGTTTTCTGGTAACACTTTATGCAGCACCTGGATTTTCTGAGTGATGTCCTAAACACTTAACTCTTTGTTTGTTGTGTTGTTCTTAACTAATAAACTGTGTCAAAATCAAACATAAGTTAAAACAGTTATATAGTATTATCTGATCTAATGTGTTTATTATGTGCAATTAGTACCAAAAGAGTGTGTTCATAATAGCAGCTTGAAAACATGCTTAATATATGTAGTAAATAGTGTGAAATCAATATACAAAATTCTACCACACAGAAAAGATACAAAGACAAAATAAAATAGAATTTGTAAGGATGATAGAACATTTTATTTTAGTGGTGTTTTGTATGATTCTGCGGGAAAAGTGTGATTTTCTGCTAAATATTAGTATTCTAATTCTACAGTCATGGCTGCCAGTGTAAGAATCTTGACAGATGGATGGTAGATGCATTATTATATTATACTCAGTAGGAAGTCTCCATAAGGGGCATTAAAAGAAAAGCGAAGCGAGATATTTGCTAATATATATTATATATGTTAGGAAGCAGAACTTTTGAATCAGCCATCCATGTTCCATTTTGAACATATTTTGTTTGATACTTTCTTTGCCATGTGTTACTTTTTATTTTCACAAAGCTAATGTCCTACACTGACCTCCTTCAGCAGTTCCCCCGTTCTCATACATCCAGACCAATCTCTTAGAAGCTCATCAAAATCTTCACAGCTTATAATAGGTCATTTACATATTCACAGATGATATCATAACATTGTCGGGGAAAAAAACCCACGGCATAAAATTCACTGACTGAGGTAAATTAACATGTACCTTAAAAAACAATGCACACAGTATTTTGAGAATCTATATGTGTGTGTGTGTATATGTGTATAAACACATTATGGACACACAAGTATTCATAAATGTTATATACACGTGAATGTACACACACACATACACACACACATCTATTTGTATTTGACATTTCTTGTTCCACCTTCATACTGGCCATTACCTTTCCAGTAATGGATCCTGTTGTGCATTGAAATTCCCATTGTGGTCCATTACCACTTCCTTCATTGACAGCTCTATTGCTTCACAAACTATTGTGCTATGTATGACATTGATTTGAGACACTGGATACACATTAGCAACATTACAACACGCATAATAAACAAGGTGTCGATCTGCATTGTGTATTAGGAATGGGTACAACGCTGCATAGTCCACTGCAGACTCACACTGGGGAACCATGGGTATTCCTCCTCCCGGGGGTTTGTTCTTTCAAGGTCAGTGTCAGTTCAGAGCTGGCAAGACCAAAGGTGAGACGGTTCCTGGTTGCGGGGTCCTGCCCTGGCATGCTCCCCTAGTAAACGCCCAGACCTGGGGACCTGCTGCCTTTCCAGCACCTTGGCTGGTTACCAGCTTAAGCTGTAGCAAACTGAAAGTTTTTTAATATTTTTTTCTCCTGCTTGTAGTTCACATGCGTTAGTAGAAAAGGAGATGGTGTCAGGTGCTCTGAAACAGGTAGCTAACTTGTGGCAGCCTCCCCTGCCCATATTTGCTCCATGCCAGCATGGGCTTCTTTGGTGATGGTTCTCTCTGGGTTCCGATCAAAGACCATTAAAATGAAAGGAAACTTTCTTTTAACATTAATGAACTTTGACTCAGACCTTTAAAATCAGGAAACAAGAGAATGACAGCTGCAATGCTAGAAATAGATGGAAATCTTTGAAGTCCTGTGGTCCAAAATGCACTAATCTTTACTTGAGAGTGTGCAAGTCTGAGCAGCATGAGGAATATTGATCCCCTTCAGTTACAATGAGCAGAGAAGCAACAGCACTCCCCAGCCAGGAGAAGTATTGTGTCAGCAATCTAATTCAGCAATGTGTACTTTTGAGACGCGATTAACACAAGCAAAAATAAGAATTCTCAAAGTATTTTCTTAACTCTGTAGCTCCAACAGGAATGCTTCTCAGAGAAGACCTGTATAAATTAGCAAATTAGGAAAAAAAAAAATCAACCAGAGGCAAGGATTCATACAGTGCAAAAGTGATAGTAGTGTTCCCAATTAATACCTGTTTCTTGATTGGAATATAACAGAGAGACTCCACACCAGCTCTGTTTAAACACTCACAACCTTGGCAACTTCAATATACTGACAGGCTGTTCCAGTTGGGTAATATTTTCCTCTCACTGTGTTTACCTTCATCAGAGATGTTGGTGAATGCTGCAAATTCTTGTTCAGTGCATATCCCAAGTATCCTCCTGCCTTGTCTCTCCAGTTGTTTGTTCCTGTTCATTCCAGCTTTCACAGTCCACCCACCCAGGTGAACTGACTCAGCTGAGGACATTGAAAGCCTTGTAGTTCTCACTCCTAACTAAATTACTTTGCTCTCTCATAATTACAGACTGTTCATCCTTCAGTATTTGCAGCGTTCCACCATTTCTCATTTCAACTTTTCTGGACTCTGACAAAACGTGTCCTTATCTTGTCCCTCATTCCCACTGCAATTCAGTGTCTAGAGTGCACAGTACAGCACACTTTTCTCTACAATTTTCCAGAAAAGTCATGGGAAGAAGTTTGTGTTTTTTTCTTTAATTCCAGAAATTATTTAAGCTATTGCCTTTAACCAGTGTCTTACCCTCATATTCTAGTCATTTATTGAAATAGTTTTAAAAGATATGCAAGAAACTGTGTGGAATAAATCCTTCTCTCTCATTTTCAGTAGATTCCTCATATATCTATTGTGCAGTGGATCACTGGGTATTGCAATCTGGTTTTTTTTATTTCTCTGGTTAACTCCCAGAAGTTCTGTGCTTGGAATAAAAAAGACCTGGTGGTAGGCAGATGAATGTTTGATTTTTTTATACCAGTTGAAAGATACATTAGATATGTTTCTTGTATGGAAAAATTACTGTAAAACAGAAAAAGTTTTGTTCTTTTTCTAGCTCTTCATTTTTCCCAAGGACTTTTGCTGGTTTAATTGTTAAACCTCATTAAACCTCACCCATTGTGTCCGTGGGATAGGGAGAGCTCAATCTCCATCGCCTTTTAGCCTCTCACTAAAATGCATGCGAATGGTGCTGCTCCCAACAAACAGCACTTTTCCACTGTGCCACGGATTGCAAACGTGCAGCTTGTTTCACAAAAGCAACCTCGCACAGAGCAGCTGGTAACCCCGGGAGGAGTGGAGTGAGTCGGGTTGTGTTTAGGCCAGTGGCAGCTTCCAGCAACCTCTCGGTTCCCAGCCCTGGACGCCAGCCTCCACCACCTGATTCACTGCTGCTTGTTCACTGCCCCCCTCTTCCCCATCAGGGTCACAAGTAACTTACTTTTTCCAAATGCCATTCTACTGTGTGCTTTTACCTTAAATCACCTGGGAGACTGATCAAATAATAATGTATTAGCTGTCATTAAAGAACTGCCTTGCAAACTGTGTGTATTGCGCTACATCTTTCAATATTGTGTCATACAACTACTTATACTTGGAGTTTTTAAATATTGATTGTTTTTAACAAAAAACAGATTTTATCTGTTAAGGAAAGTTTTTCAATTGAATGCTGAGAAAGAGTCAAAGGACTTATTTTCTTAATCTAACAAATGACATGTGTATTGTCATTGCTTTAACATTCTCCCTGCGGACTGGAGGACTTAAAAAATCCCCTCCAATAATGAATGAAAGAATGAACAAAGGAAATAAAAAAGTTTTGAAAGTTTTTCTTTTTTTAAGGTATAATTGTTGTCAGTCAAGTAATACTCAAGCTGTTGGAATTTTTGTTCTTAAAATCATTCAGATGATATAATTGTGAAGCCCACTATAATGTTTGAAGCAGTGCACAACTGGCATAAAATTTACAGCCGTAGTACAGAGTACTTTCTAGAGGTTCATTCTATGAAAATAATAATGATAAATTAATACAAATTTAATTTTTCTGACAGTGCCATGGCAAATTATATAGCATCATCATTCAAACTGAATGAAAAAGCAGGTTAGCTCATAGATTTGAAATGGTAAACCTAATTAATTTTAAAATAGATGGTATTTCGACAAATGAAGTATTTAGAATTTAAAAAGTAGTAGTAGAAATATTTAACTAAGAGTACAAGGGCCATTATTGAAATGATGTCATACAATCTGGGAGGCATTGTCATGTTCAGTAAATTAGCATGGCCTAACCACAGCAGAAAATTTCCTTGAGCTGCAATAAAGACTAAATGCTTTCAGACTCCCATGATCCTTTGTAGTCATCATTTTAAAGCGCTGCCTTAGTGAGCTAAACCTGTAAAGTTTTCTTTTGAGCGGCTGTGAGTTGATTAGATCTATTTCAGCCTAGTGGTGGTAATAGGCTCCTCTCTGTGAAACTGCTTAGCCTCTGCTCCCCTGGCAGCTGGAGAAACTGGAATTAATCAGGTCTGCTGGGGACTTCTTCAGCATCTCCGCAGGCCAGCGACTCTGGAATCATTTACTACAGAATCTTACTGTCAACTCTTTGTCATTTAGGCTTTTGATTATGCTTGCTTTCTTCAGAAAAAATGGAAATGGGTGACAGATTATCCTAATGCAGAATTTCACTAGTTACTTTTATAGGCATCTATTATCCTCCTTTGTAATGTCCATAAAAAGAACGTAGGTGTGTGCAAAGATTTTTGGGGGCACAGATATGAAGCATACACTATTGAAATTAACATATTTCTTCTAATTAAAGTATATTTCTTTCTAATAAAGGGACCCTCCCACTTCAAATGACTGCATATTGTTTTGCCACTAGCACAATATATAGATTTCCTTCCTTTTTTCTTAAAAATTGATAGCTGAGGAAAAAATTCTTGAATATTGTTACTTACATTGCTGCTGTCCAATAACACTACTTTCTATTAAATATACCGTTCAGATTTTTTTAAACTGTATTAAATATGAGCCTTAGAATAAATGCATATTTACATAAACTGCTAACTACTCCAAGCTTCAATGAGCAGAAAGTAAACAGTCAACAGTGAAAAAAAAAGACAATTAAATCTGCCTTCTTTTCAGCATTTCATCCCACAGATACAGGGTTCTATAGACTTGTTTTCTGTAAATAGTCAATGGGCAGTCTGCTGCAGTCTTAATGAAATCATCATCCCTTTTGACATTCAAAAATTTGGAGCTTTGTATTACAAACAGTTATGACAAACCCCACTTTATTTGTATAACAAGAAATACTGCTTGACATTCTGGGATACAGGCTTTTCATAAGTAGTATAGGAAAATATTTTTTATGAAATAGTTGAAAATTTGATCACAAGTGATGATTTATAAGAATCTTTTGTTTGGTACATATATGCATTTAATAACATAATATTTTATAATTTTTTAAAATAATTTTCTTTTTTTTTCCATCTTTTTTTTCTGTTGTTTTGTTCAATTTCATTCTAGAGAGCAGATTTAAACAGAAGTTATGTTAACAGGTTAAATATATTAAAATTTTAAAACTATGTTAACCTCTTTTAAAAACCACATAAAAAAAAGGTTATATATTGAATGATTCCAAAATGCCCAAACTGTTCCACTATTAGTATTTTGAACTATTCTGTGAATTACAGAAACAGACAACATCATCTGATTTTGCCTCCAAACAGAAAAAGCCTCTCTCTATATGTTCCTTAATAGGCTTGGTGACTGCAGCAAGCTTGAACTCTATACCTATGAGATCTGAAACACACCTACATCCCATATACCACCTAGACTTCTCATTTGTCCTTGTTTGCCTACATGTGGTTGACAAGTGAACTGGCATCAAAAGCAGAGGTTTAATTTTCTTCTGCTGACAAATAAACACTGTAGTTCATACAGACTGGGCTCAAATGATGAGCTGTAAGGTTATATCAGCTAATTTAAATGAACTGGGTTTCTTCATCTAGTTTTCCACCGGCTTGAAGGGCACTGGCTAGAAGTTACTAAAAAAAACTGAATCTCATTTTTAGGCTACTAGGGTTTTTTTTTTAGGGACTGGCACCATTGTCACTTTTTGTTGCCCTGTCTTGTTTAATACCTCGCAGCCATGGATGTTTGGTAGCCCTTTCCTTCCAGCTAAACAGGTGAGTTCTCTGGAGATCACCTCTGCTTCTCTTCCAACAGTCTCTTGTAATACGGCTCTTATGCCCACTCTGAGCCTCTCAGTGTCAGGCAGTGATGAAAAATGCAGCCTTCTTCCCCTCATATTCGTGTGTCTTGGCTCTCTATGCAATGCAGTAGGGGCCATGAGGCTGACACAGTTTGTCATTGTCCCTTCCACAATAAAGTGTATGGTTGGCAAACCTTATGTAACTGATATGACTCACTAATTGAGCCATCTAACAGGAGCAGTGTGCTACCCAGAAAACATCCAATCCTAATGCTGCATCCTAATGTGCACAGAGTCTTCCTCACCCTTTCAGAGGCAAAAAACCCTAACCTAACCCACAAATAACTAAAAAACCCACATGCTGCTAAATTGCTGCTTTTTTGTGTCTAAATTGTGAGTTTTACTTGCTAATAAATAACCCAAGTCTGAAAAATCACAGAGAGTTAAACACACTAGATAGGTCAGGTTTATTCTGTTAATGTTCATGTTCATGTTCTCTTTCTTTATTGAATACTTGCCCTTCTTTTATCCTTAGACTATTGTGGTCATTTGTCAATTACAATGTGTTGAGTTTGGATGTGCTCCTCTTCTCAAGAAAAGGACTTCAGATTAGATCTGTACAAATATTGAGGCAGCTAACCTTGGGAAGTGTCCACTGACATCACCATTCTTAGCTAACTGCAGATGTTCAGGACTCAAGTGGTAAATATTTAACAAAGAGGGTTTTCTTTCTTCTCAGCATGACTCCCAGGTACTTGAGACACTGCATTATTTTTAAACAAGATGCAATATATTTTAACCAAAATCTGTCAAACTGTGTGCTGCAGATGTTCAAACCAGGTTGCAAATCCTATCGAAGTGTATGTGAAAAACAAGTGCTATAAAGTTGATACTTCACATTGCAAAGCATACAACAATTCCTAAATTGCTAACAAGCTACCTGCATGTCTTCTTTTCCATGCAGCTTATTTTATAACAAAGCTATACACTGCCATATCAACTGTTTAGGGTAAAGCTGGTTTTAAAACCTGATTACTGGAAATAACTCCATCTGTTATGGTAGAATCTGAATGGGCACTGTTCAGAAAGGGGGGAGGGATTTTAAGCTTCAGAAGAAAGGGATAAGTAAATTTATAGTGGTACACAAAAGTCTTTTTTGGCTCCCACATCTTCTAATTTGGGGTGTATATCTTTTTCTCTCTTCATCTTTTGCTACTGCTCCAAATTTCATGGAACTGTGTCTTGCTTCTGTGGTTTGATCTTTCTAACCCATTTTACATCCAAGTTTCAAACAAATCCTTTAGCTTCTGTTTTACTGTTTCTGTGGTTTCAGAACTTTGTTTCTTTTATTTACTTTATCACCCAGAGCTCCCTCTCCCATTTAATTTTGTCAGGGTCACTTCAGACGATGATCTACTCTGAGAAACCTGCAAAACTCTGCCTTGTTCACCTCGACTTGTCCAGCACAGCCTTTTAGAGCCACTGTCTCCAGAAGGACAGAAGAAAACAAGAAGGATATTGTACCTTGAGGAAAGGCCTAAGCATCATCCAGTATTCAGGTTTTCATTACTGAGCTCTATGTAGATTCAAACTCCATCTTTTATCTTCTGAAATCTCACTGTTATCATGCTGAGAATGCATATACTCTATCATCACACTTTTAAATAATATAATACAGTCAAAAATGCTTTTCAGTCTTTGGCCTCTTTAGCATCAACAACAATTTTGCATTTCTTTTGTGTCAATAGCATGTACATGAACAATCATATAGCTCCTGTAAGTCTGGTGGAATTTTTTTTAATTGGTAATTTTTAATAAGTAGATACAGTAGAGAAATAGAGAGAGACATTGGAGTTTCAGATTAAAAGGGAGTGATTAAGAAGGGTAAGACTTTTGAACTGAATTGATCTAAATGAACTGGGAGAGGTGCAAATCAGTCATTACAAAAATTATATAATTTTAGGTCTTAGGTTAAGTTCTGTGAACTGTTTAATGTTATAATTAGCTGCTGCCAAAATCGTCAAGTTGAATGAAGCTCTAAGTTTAAAATGTCATAAACTCTCAGCATAAAGATTTATATAACACAGGTATCTGACCTACTACCACATGACAGGAGGTATTTGTTAAGTGTTATTTGACTTTTACAAAATGGGAAAAAAAAGAACTAGAGAAAGAAAACATACATCTTCTGGACAATATCAAAACATTATGAATCTAATCTGATATATGTGTGATGAATTCAAAAAATCGTGATAAACATAGTTGTTTCTTATTAAAAAATAAGATTTGATACTCCAAGTGGAAAACTTTTGTGTTTATTATGACAAATGAAGGTGGTTAATGTCAAATTTCAACAGTTATATTTAGCAAGAGTTTAATGGAACATTTCATAAACTAAGTAAACTCTTTCTGAGGTTTTGCAGGCATTCAATGGCTCTACCCATACACATCTTCCTTACAGGAATTTTTTTTACACTGATGACCAAAACCAAGGTTGCACTTGATTAATCTGCTTATTGAAATATAGGGTCAAATCATGGTGTTGCATAGGGTATTGTAGTGAGTTCAGGGGAACAAGGTAAGGACTGGTAAACACCACCCTGCAAAATGAAGCAGGAGGTAACCATCCCTACAAATAAAGCCCTACAGCTTGGTGACTTGGTGATGTATGCAAAAAACGGCAAGCAAATCCATGAAAAATTGTAAGCAACACTCTTTGCTTCTTATTTCATACATAGTTAGCTTGAAAAAAAGGCTATAATTAGAGTACTTAGAAGATATCCTGTGTATCTAAATATACTCACTTATTTACACGGGTAAAGAGGAATTTCTCATATCTATAATCAGTCTACATGCTGGTAGCTCCTTCAATAGTGGACCTTGTGTAGGGCAACAAAGAAATGGAGTGAAGAAACATGTATAAAAGATTTGCAGCTTAATGGCCAGTGAAGATGCCTACTCATCATTTACAATCTCATGATACATAATACAGTCACTTTTTTTTTGAGGGAAAGAAAAAAACTAAACAGTAAAGTATCTTCAGCTGTTCTAAGTGTGGTAGATGATCTGGTCCTGTCCTGCGGTCCATAGAAAAGTAGCTGATGCTTCATACAGACCTAGGTAATGATGTGTGTTTCTTGTTTCCAGACATTCCTATGGTCACATTCCTTTGTTGAAAGGAAATGCCAGAAGCCAGTAAGTACCTGCTGCCTGTACAGAATTTTTGATATGAAATCATCCAAGCTTGCACTCATAAAGATGTTTTATTTAAACCCCCCCAGTTATGCCTTTTCCTAATTTCTGCCTCACGAGCACGTCTCTAAATAAATAACTTCATGGCCATAAGACTCTTAGAGGGGAGAAGATGATGACCGTGTAGTTCTGCACAAAGGAAGTGAGAGTCACTAAACAGTGTTTTATTTAAATGTTGTTCTTTGGATAAAAGCACCGAAAATCAAAGCTCTTAGAAAACTGCCCATCCGTCTACATTTACTTCTCTTCCACTTTATTTTATTCCTATTAATAAACTCACTCCGAGCCAGCTACATTTCTGAGCTTTTGCTTTAGTCACTGAGACCTTCCATCTCCTACCTTGAGGAACTGAACATTTAAAAATACAGTGATTATTATCTGCTCCCTCCACCCGCCCCACCACCTGGTTCTTCCAAGGCAAAGAAAAATATCCCTCCCAAATATCCTGGATTCCCTCCTGACCAAATTTTCTCCACCCCCATCCCAACATTTGCACATTGTTTTTTGTCTCATCTGGTTAGGTCCTATCTGGAAACTCATTCTCTTTTATTCTAGACCTAGCTCCTAATTACCTTTTACCATTCAAAAGTACAGACAGGAAAAGCACTGAAGTAAGAAGGCAGATACACTTTCACAGCAGGAAAAGCACCACATTTATGCAGCAAATTTCTGCACTATATTTCATAGGCAGTAAATTTCGTACATATGTCTTTTTACAGGTACTCATTTGATTTCAATAAGCAGGAGAAACATGAAAAAATTAATTACATTTTTCAGGCTCCTTTTGTTTTTTCCTTTTTTCCAGCAACATATCTATTTCTCAACTTATTTATTCTGAATAAAAAAGGCTCTGAGAACGAAAAGATGCCCAAACCAGGCAAATGTGCATCTCTTCTGCAATTTGTGCAGCACTCAGATTCACTTACAGTTTTGTGGGACCAAGAATATTTAGTCTCATTATAAAACTTATGATTTTCCTAGTGTATGAGACCAGAGCAGGGTTAATGGCAAATGTCTGCTTACTTCTTGCACTGAGTTCAGAGGTAGAGACTGATGCAGAGAAGCCTGTCTGCAGTCCTTGTTTGTAAAGCAGACAAAAAGCCCCAAACCAGCCCAGTACACACCGCCGTGCACAAGCATGCCAAAGCCTTTCCGTTTGCTTTCAGGGGTTAGAAACCAGAATTATTTTGATAGGACAGAGGATTCTGAGGACTGGCATGCAAATGTTCATAACAACAGTCCCACTTTGCTCCAGTTCCTGTTTATTACTTCTTATTGTTTGTAGTATTCATAAATCCCTTCAAGGCTTCTGTTATTATTGAAGAGGAGCCCACCTGGGAATGTTTAGGTCCTTTAGTAGTAGCCTTAGGCCCAGATCTAATGTCTACTGAAAAAGGATTCACTGCTTTAAGGAAATACTGATGACAATTCGTTAGGGCATAAAAAAAATCTGTTTCAACTTATAAAAAAATGTGCTAGATATGTGAACAAATATTATAGGTTAACACTTACTGTAGACTGCAGACTGCAGAATACACACACAGTTGTCCTGTAGTCCAATCTTCTTTTAGATGTTCACTAAGCCCTTAAAAAAGAAAAAAAAAAGAAAGAAAAAAAGAGAAAAAAGGAAAAAAAAAAAAAAAAGAAAAGGACTTCATAATGTTCATAATGTTTTAAACTATAATATAAATCTACAGATCTGCTATTAATACAATTCCTGTTGCTGTCTGAGGTTTGAGACACACATGTGTAATTCTTCAATGGCATTCTGTGTGTTATCTGGAAGGTCTCTCATTGCTGCTGCATCAATGCAAACCAGACTACACCCAGGCGAACAAAGGAAATTTAACTTTCATAAGTCGGTTTTAAAAATGCATTTACTTTGACTGCATTGAAAGAATCTAAAAAAAGATGAAAAGCATCTTTAACATGCCCAAAACATCTGGTTTCATATTTTGAGACCAAAAGGAAATTGCATGAAGACTAAAATCTTGTTTTGATTTATATTATTATTGGAGGGCTGAGAAGCTGCCAGTCATAAAATAAAATTTTATGATGATAAATAAATAAGGAAAACAATCTGACAAAACATGTTGTGGAACAAAGCTCCATTTCAAGTTTAATTAACTGATAACAATGTTTATGATAATAGAACTGTGCCACCAATTACACAGCTAGTAAATGCATGCTACCAAGGCAAAGACTGGCCTATAAAAGCCTGGCTAAAAAGGTTTCTCCTGCAGTAAAATACTTCCAAACACAAAAGAGAAGGTATTCTCCATGTAGTAAATCATGCAGCAATTAAGACCCTCTTTGAAGTCGTTTATGAGTCTTTATAGATTGTATGACAATTGCTCTGCTTCAATTGTGCATTGTAAATTGCACAATAGTAGTAGTTCCTGCTTTCTAATATACCTACTGATAGTGCCTGAAGAAGCTGACAGTTTAGAAATTGTTACAGGATAGATATATCTGTGGGGAGACAAGCAAAAAATAAATGTTTCTAGCTTTGCAGCATTTTGCCTTTTTCCAAAACCTTGTATGCAATTGTAACAAAGTGTTCCAGCAAGAAGATTATTTTAGAAACATGAAGATCAGCTGTGTACTGCAGGGAGAAGTGATCCTTAATCATACATGTAAGTTCAAACAGTTTTCTGGTAACAGAGGCTTGCGTTTAAAATTGCTATGTACTTCCAGTCCTTGTGGTTTGAAGATGCTGGGATCACAGCCATGATACACAGTAGAAATCATTAACTTTCAGTTTATGCTATACTATAATTTGCAAGTTACTATATAAAATGCATTATATGAAATACAAGATTTTGTATTACAGATATTATGAATCACTTGCTAAAATAATGCTGACATTTCTGTGGATAGGCTAAAAAAGCTTGGCTCATATTGTGAGACTACTCCTTTTTCAACTTCTGCAACAATAACCCACATTTAGGAAGCCCTGAATTTGGCTATCTGCAGGAACAGTACATTGACTATTCTGATCACATGCCTTATCACAGCTTTTCACCCCATTAACTGTAACTGAGCAGTGAACTGTTGGCCAGACCACAACCCTGGTACAAGTCCTGCTTGTCCCTTCCTATCTGCCTTCCCTCCTGCGGTTCAGCTTAAAAACACAGCTGTGTCAAAAAGCAGACGAAGAAAACCCCCCATTCAAAGTGCACATTAAATAATATAGGAAGGAAATCTTTCAAATGTTTCCCAAAAGAAAACGTATAGTGGCATTTGTATACATTGACAGTAAAGGTTTTCAAACTGAATGGAAAGATCTCCTTTGTCAAAGTCAACATTTAGCAGCACGGTAAACATTTGAAGGAAGTCAAAAAAGTTGTTGCAAGAAACTTCTATGGTTTTAGGTTTACGTACATTTACTTCAAGGCAGGGAAAGAAAAGATCAAAAGCATTCTGAAGAGTATTTGCTGCTTTAGTAATAAGCCCAAAATACTTGGAATTTATATTTCCTTAGCTTCTTTGTTGATCCACATGCAATAATTCCTCCCTCGTCTGTATTTTGCTATTGCTTCTTTACCTGTCTTGTTTCCTCTCATATTCTGCTTGAAATACGACAGTCTTCTCAGTCCTCTAGTTTGGGGCTGGTTTTTTATTTCTTATGTGCATGTAAAGCCCTCACTTCTTTCACTGGTTAAAAAGAATCTGGAGAGGCTATGTTTCTTGTGTTTTCTTCTGGATACCTGTGCACGAAAGGTAACTTCCTCCCTCCAGTCCTGAAGGGAATTACTTCTGGCATGTTTCGACTCATTATCTTGAATTTTAATCAGCTGATGAAAAAAAAATTGGTTCCATCAGCTGATGAAGGCATAGAGTAATGAGTCAAAACATCCTGATCAAGACTCCCAGCTGCACTGAATGGGACCCTGTAAGTCATACATATCCTCACTGCATTCTTAAAATTATTTAATAAATTCCCCTCCTCTTTGCACCCCTCAAAAATAAACGGGATATTAGATCATATGGAAAATTTTTGTCTCCCTCAGACATTTGGTGTCCTACTACTGTAAAACTCCAGAAGAACAGGTTTTAGAAATCTTACCATGCTTAACTTCTTGAAAACAAAGTGAGAAAGGATGTTGTTGACTTTGGAATGCATTCCAATCACTGTGATGGCCATAAAGGTCTTTAAAATATATTCTTGCTACTATAACTGACTGAAACATCCAGTAAAGTTTATGGTTTGGGAAATCACATTTTTCAACAGGAAAACAAAGAAAGAAAATATTTTCTTCCCCAAACTGCTTTGTATCTAAGGTCTACAAAATTAAAATGAGAACATGTGTCTGCTAGAGGAGAAAAGCAAAAAGAAATTGCACAAAAATTCTGAAAAATATACAAATAAAGCAATTAAAAAAGGGAAGAAGAAATATTTTTCTCTTTTATTATTCTGTGATAATAGCTGTAAGTGTTCCATACATCCATAGTAAGTAAAAAAGTTTAACAAAAGTATTTATTTCTAAATCAACTGTTCCTTCAATCTGGTACATAAATATCTGGTGAAAACATCCTGTAGCTTTCAGATCCCTTTTGATTACCTGATGCTACTATGTGCCCAAGTAGCCACGTTGCTCCCTCATTTCGCTTGGAGTCATAGCTCTGTGGCAATTGGCACAGTAATCATACCATACAGTTATCTCTGCATTAGTGACCTCCAGGCTGCATTACTGCAACTCAGACCTAGAAATTAAGCCTTTTGGCCTGAAAAAGCTCCACATGGGGGAAAATACAACAGAATATCTGCTTAGCAAAGCAAATTGCTACATTTATCCACTTCAAGATCTCCATCTTGATATTTAAACCTCTCAATGTGATATGAGATCTCTGTGCCTCTGCCTACAGGATCATCTCCCTCTACATGGCTATGACCTGTCTGGATATCCTTATCACTCTGAAACCATGAAGCACACTGGAGAGAAGGAGGAAATGTGGAGTACGCAGAATATTAACAGAAGCCACACCAAAACTTCAAGTTTCATATCCTGGTGACAAAAACTATTAGAAACTGCATATCTACCTCAAAACTCGTGGCCCAGTGCAAAACTCATCTCTGACTTGTCTTTAACTTCACCCACACAAATATGAATCAAGCTATTTTTCCTCTAAACCATTACAAAAGAGAAATTGTTATTGTCATAATGATGAATAAGAAGAGTGGAAGAAAGGAGGATGTGTGGATCATATGGATTTCATCTGGGGTGACATTAAGAGAAGTTAAACAAAATTAAAATGAAATTCAAAATTTCATTAACAAATTCTTCAAGTTGATATGTGATCTTATTTGAAATAACTTTGCTTCATTGTCTTTAATGAACTTGTCCTGAGTAACATCATGTTCTAGCTAAATCTTCATTATCCTCTATCTGACCACTACTATACTCAAAAGAAGAGACAGAATAAACAGAATGCAAAGTACAGTGGAAACTCCACTTAAAAATCCTGAGAAATCTCAAGCACTGTAAAAATGCAGCACACAATTGTAAGGATGAAGGTAAAAAGATGACCACAAGGCAATCAGGAAGTTTGAATTTGTAGCATATAACGCTGACAATAGCCAAATAAGAGTGTCATCATCTAAAATGTAATAAATGTTATTGCTACCGATGTCATTGCTATCGTATATCCAATTTTTTAAAAAATGATACAGTAATTGTGGGGTTTTTACATGTTAAATGCTACAATAAGCAGCATATAAGAATCAGAGAACAGAAATAGGATTGGACTTTTACAGATTATTTTACCCTGATTTACATTCTGTGTCATCACACTGGCTGTTGTGACATTGCATATTTAATCAGGCTAGAACTGGCTGCTTTTAACTAGAATAGGATCTGAGACTACTAATTTACCCTTGTTATTGACTTCATAGGCTCTTACAGCAGCCTTATGACTTGGTAACAGGGGTCACCACCTGATTGAGATCCCAGTTGCATGCCTATATTTTGACAGTCTCTATTTGACACCTGGATATTTCACTGGGTGATTAAATCAGTCCAAGTAATTCTGATGACCACATATGTTTCTCCATGTGCAAAACTCAGCACTGACAGATAGGCTGTAAGCCTGTCTGTCTGCCTCCTGTTGTTATAATAGCTCAGAGTTCTTTTAGCAATGTGATGATTCTCATTTCCAAAACAATAAACTCAGAAAGCTGGTTTGCAGCCACGCCTTTCCACTCCTTACTTGGGTAGGGCTGTGTTATTGCTAAATTCATCCTCTGCATAAGCATGTACCTGTGCTCTTTGCTGGGATATCAGTTGGGTTTAGTTACTTTGATGCGTCTTACTGCTTTTGCCTTGGCATTTCGGAGTTTCCCTGCAGTTATGGGGATCCACCTGTGGTACATCTACCTGTTACATCAGGCCTCTTTTCTCTGGTCTTTTTAAGTTCTTCCTTATGCTTTTTAAAAACTGAAAAGGGAAAAAACCCACTCACACACAATGAGTACTGATACCAAATTGTCTCTTCGTAGCTAAAAAAATAGATTTACAGGAGGCGAAGATATGTGTTTAATTGTTAGGGTCTCATGGCTAACCTTAATGCTACACACTCTTACAGGCAGATAGCTAAATTACTAATATTTGCATGGGAAAAGGTGTCTTTCTTCAGAGGAATTCTTTGTGCTTGTAACTCAATAATTAGACTTATGAATATACCTAACAACCACAGAAATGAAGAGAGAGCAATTTAGTGCTGTTAGTCCCCTTGATACTATCTGGGTGGCAGCAGGTGTTACAATTGGGACTACTAAATAGACATGTCTTTACACATGGGAATGTGACAGCACACAGAGTAAAAAGCGTGCCTCATGGAAGGTGCTGCCTTTCTTTCTTCAGCTGAAAACAAAGTAATACAAGTCTGAAAAAGGGGAAAATGCTGTGAAAGAAAGGTAAATAATTACCCCTCTGGGTTTTCATACACAACTTACCTCACATGTGCAGCAATGCCTGAAGCTAATCTCTCAGTACTTTTTGTAGCTCCAGTTAGAATGATATTTGGCAGCTGCTAGATGAATCTGGCATATCTGTTGCCAAATGCATGCAGTACATGTGTGTGGCAACTGCTGTCTTCACCAAAAAAAGATTGGCTCAACAGTACTTGTCACATTTTCCTTCTACTGTTTCTACCCCCAGGAATCTAACTTTTCTCTATTGCTAACCATTTTATTTTTCAGTCTTTATCTGAATACACTAACAGATGCTGAAGTGCTGCACTGTCCCACCAGACCTGCAGTTTGCTGTCAGTCTGGCAGCTTCTCTGTGTACGTCCCCAAACTTGACTTAGCTTAAAACTACTTTTCCTACTTTTTTATCCACTAGACTACTGCTTTTAGAAGTTGTCAACAATTGCTTTGATTTTTCTGTTTTTCTCCTTAGTGAAGTGTAGAGTCTGATAATGTAAAAAACAGCTCATTCACCTACAGGGCTTTCCACCATATAGCTCTGCTTGTCCCACTGCTCAAAGCAGTGGGTTACCAGTATGCAACCGATGTCATCCCTAGACCACTTCTCACTGTGTGGAAAAATGCAATGAAGCTAGCAAGGCATATGCTTTTTGTAAAGTTGCCTCATCTACTATGGAGATGATTTATCTGTAATTTGTCTGACCAAATTTAGTAAGTAATGTAGAGGACTGGAATAGCCATCTCAGCCCATTTCAGATAATTAAAATAGGTCACAGAAATGTTTTAAAAGTGACTGTCCCTGTCCTTAACAGAAAGCTTGGAGTAGTATCTCAAATATGCTTTACAATTGACTGAAGCCTGTTTTGTGTTGACTTGGCTTTAACCCTAAGACTGGTCGGAATCACCACGCATGCTAATCCATACCCTAGCACTGCAATAGACCAGGAAAGCTGCAGGTGCCCTCCTGGGTCTCCTTTCAGTTCTTAGAGTGAGAAAGGTCCTGTGTCCCATGGAGCCAGGGCAAGCGATTCTCCCCAGGCTTCAAGGGGAAACAGAATCAAACAAATCTGCCAAAATTACAGGTTTCTGAATTTCAAATGTTAGCAGACATGACCTTGGTACTTTTACAAGAGCACAAGAAGGCCATCTGGGGTCAAAGCATGGTCTCTGTCATTAGTCTATCTTTCTAAGTATACCTAAGGAAGGGAGTATGAGAAATTGAGCTAATATAGGTTTTCTGGTTAAGTTCTGTGCTGGAAATAAATATCTGCTTCAACTTCCTTTCCAGCCTTTTTTCAGCTTTTCTTTATTTTTCAGAGGCATCCACACTTCCACAGACTTAAGTTAGGTTAATAATGGATATCTCAATATTTTTTAAGACCAGAAATTTGACATTCAGAACTAATACTAAACATAAATAAGACACCACAAGGTCATACTCTTTCCGAAGTTCATCATTAGAAGCCTGGCTAAGAAAATAGTACAAGTATTTCATAGCATTTTCACAATTCTTAATGTCTTTAACTTCCTCGACTAGGGTTAAAATAATTAAAATGCAGATGACTTCTCAGTGATTCCCATTAGCCACAGCAACAAACATAGTTTGCAAAAAATAACACATTTTAATGTGCTATATTTGCCAAATAGAATAAAAGACAAGCTGATGAGGGGAAAAACATTTCTGAGAGAGCCTCACTAAAGCCTATATCTGATCTTTGATGAGAATGAGCCCTTCTTGAAAAGTATATTGAATACTTGATGCTATCACCATGGTCCTCAAGGATGTGGGCAAACAGCAACAGCACACACTGTGTTCTTAAAGATTTTGGCACTGCTCCTTGTGTCACCTTTATTAATGGCTGCTATGAACAACAAACAAGGTATCTTTCTCTTTCATCACAATGTTCCTACTGTCAGGAAAGCTGTGTGGAAACTGAAACTTGGTGCACTCCAACCTGCTTAATCCGTGCTTTAAATGTTCACATGCAAAAGTTCATAGGCTTCATGTCCACAGGCACAATGGCTCTTCCTCACCCTAAACAAGACATATGGAGCCTAATCCTAGGCCTTCTACAGTTTTTCGATCATCTCTCACAACTCTTGCTTCTGTAGAGAGAAAATTCCTGAGGCCAAAGCTCAGCTGTAGTTGAAGCTTGTCAGAAGTGTGGGGGATGATAAAGAGTTTTTTTCAGATACATTAATGGCAAGAGGCAGAATAGAAATATCATTGGCCCATTACACGATGAGGATGGTCACCTGACTAACAGGAACAGAGACAAGGCAGAGGTGTTAACGCATTCTTCACCTCTGTCTTGAACACCAATTACAGAAAAAGGAGTCTCAGTACCCTGAGCTGGAAGACCATGACTGTGAGAATGACCAACTCCCAGTCAACCTTGGATCTGCTGCTCCAGCTGGATCCCTACAAATTCATGGAGCTTGATGGGATTCACCCAAAAATCCTCAAAGAGATACCTGATGTCTTCAAAAAACCTCTCTCGATGATTTTTGAGTGGTCTTGGGAATCCAGACAGGTCCCAGCTCATTGGAAGATGGCAAACATTGTCCCAGTTTTCAAGAAGGACGAAAAGGAGGACCTTGTAAATGAGTGGCCTGTCAGTCTCACTTCAGTGCTTGGTAAAGTTATGGAGAAGATTATTCTGGGAACTATTGAAAAACACCTGAAAGACAACACAGTCATCAGTCACAGCCAGCATGGCTTCACGAGAGGAAAGTCCTGCTTATCAAACCTGATTTCCCTTTATGACAAGGTAACCCACCTCGCTGATCAAGGGAAGCCAGTTGATGCAATCTTTTCGGATTTCAGTAAAGCCTTCAATACTGTCTCTCACAGGATCCTTCTGGACAAAATGTCCATCACACAGTTGGATAAACACATCATGTGGTGGGTGAGCAATTGGCTCACTGGTCGAGCACAGAGGGTAACAGTGAATGGGGTGATATCAGACTGGTGACCTGTCACTAGTGGGGTTCCAAAGGGCTCCATCTTAGGCCCTGTGCTCTTTAACATCTTCATAAATTAGTTGGACGCAGAGCTGGAAGGGATACTAAACAACTGTGCAGATGACACAAAACTAGGAGGATCTGTTGACTCCCTCAAAGGCAGGGAGGCCCTGCAGAGAGACCTCAACAAATTAGAGGACTGGGCAATCACCAACCATATGAAGTTCAACAAAGGAAAATACCGAATTCTGCACCTGGGATGGGGCAACCCTGGATGGACAGACAGACTGGGGAATGAGATGCTGGAAAGCAGTGCTGTGGAAAGGGACCTGAGGGTCCTGGTCAACAGCAAGTTGAATATGAGTCAGCAGTGCCCCGGCAACCAGTCGAGGGAGGTGATTATCCCATTCTGCTTTACACTGGTGCAGTCTCTCCATGAATATTGTGGCAGTTTTGGGCATCATGATATAAGAAAGATATTAAGCTATTAGAGAGTGTCCAAAGGAGGGCAATGATGATGGTGAAGGGCTTTGAGGGGAAGCTGTATGAAGAGTGGTTGAGGTTACTTGGTCTGTTCATCCTGGTGCGGAGGAGACTGAGAGGAGATCTCATTGCAGTCTACAGCTTCCTCATGAGGGGAAGAGGAGTGACAGACACTAATCTCTTCTCTGTGGTGACCAGAGGCAGGACCTAAAGGAATGGTCTGAAGTTGTGTCAGGGGAGGTTTAGATTGGATATTGGAAAAAGATTCTTTATCCAGAGGGTGGTTGGGCACTGGAACAGGCTCCCCAGGGAAGTGGTCAGAGCACCAAGCCTGACAGACTTCAGGAAGTGTTTGGATGATACTCTCACACACATGGTGTGACTCTTGTAGTTGGTCCTATGCAGGTCCTATGCAGGTCCTATGCAGGTCCTATGCAGGGCTAAGAGCTGGACATGATGATCCTTGTGGGTCCCTTCCAACCCAGAATATTCTGTGATTCTGTGATTCTTTGGACTCAGGTCCTAAGATGAAGCAATATTTTGGTGTGTTGAAGTGGAAAATACTTCCAGTCCTGAGAAAGAATTCTGAACATGCACTCTCCATGAAAAAGTCTGTCCTGGAAGCCACTCTTGTCTAAACAAATCATGCTCTCACAGTAATCTGGTAAATTGTCTGGTTTGCATTGGAGTTTGTCTATCAAAAGAGATCTGAAAAGCTGTCGAATGTGTCCAACAAATACTGAGCTAACTTGATCCCTCCTACACATCAGCATGTAACTGTGTGTCACTGTACGAACATCCCATTGTAACAAGCCTAACTTCAACGCCAAATGAACATTAAGTCAGAAGCCACTCTCAGCAAAGTCAATGGGAGCATTTACTTTGATGTCAGTGGGAGTGTTTGCATTGACCTCAATGAAAGGAAGATTGGACCACCAATGGAGAGATATCATACTCTCAGAAATGAACCTAAAGTACAATAAACCTCTAGGAATGCTTCAGACCTTCTTTGCTTGAGCTTACATATGTTTTAGAGGTATGGTTCTGACATTAGCATTTAAAAAATGTAGTGTGGTATTTTTTGCAAAATATTCAGGCCCATTGTCTGCTCTCATTTTTTATGTAGAACACACTGTAAGCTTCGACATTTCATCACTTCCATCCTAAGGAAGTTGGTTCTGTTCAGGTAGTCTTTTACATTACTTGAATAATGTATATCATACATGAAAAGTAAGTTAAAATAAACTTTGCAGGAAAACCCTCTTCCCTTATACACAGAGACTGATCAGATGGCTAAGAAGCGAAAAAAAAATGGCCCATAGCTGACTTCAAGGATTTTAAACAGAAAATGAATATAAGCTGTCTTAGAAAGAAAGGGTATATATTTGATTGGATTAATGCATCTGTATAGCTAAACATGTATAAATTTTACAGGATAAAGATGCTCTTCCTTGACAAAGAACCTGTTCTGTTCAATCAATGCCATCGAAGTAAAAAGCTGATAATGAAAAATAAGTCTTAGTCATAGCAAAAATAACCTTTCTTCTGCAAGCACTTTAAATAAGGTTCCTCAGAGGCTTCACATATTGTAGGACTTAGAGATAGCTATCTACATCTGAATCATTTCAGAGAGCCCAACAGATCTCTGTGTATTGTGGAAGAGAGTTTAGAAGTATGAGTAAAGGAAAAAAAAAGGTACTAAAACCAACACTGAACATTTTTTCCCTTAGTTTTGTTTTTTCTTCTGAATTTCTGAACTGATTTTGCTGAAGATTGAGATCTTCTTCAGTACAAAGCAGGAAGCAAAGTGAAAATTCTATTTCCCCCATCCTTCCCAGCCAGCATCAGTGATTCCCCAGGAAAAGTGTTGTTCATGTTCCTATCACATCAGCTACATTCAGGTTTTTTTCATCACTCCACTCTGCAGCCAGTATGGCAGAGAGAGCAGGATTCTGTATCCGTACAGTCAACGATTACGCATACTTTGTCTCTGAAACAAACATATGTGAATGTGTTACCTTTGGTCAGGCACAATCATAGGTTTTGTATGGGTCTGAACCACCCATGCCCAAGGCATGCCATCAAGCATTGTACAGACTTTACTAATGCATCCTGTTGTAGTTGAAGGTAGGCCAGGACTGAGAAGCATGACTGCTTGTTTTGTGTTTAACAGAGCATTAAAATTAAAATGTCTCCTTTTGTAGAAGTCAAGAAGCAGAACTAATAAACATCAGGTTGGAAGAAGGTAGAGTTTGCAGGCTACCTCTTGCTATAGCCTTATATCTGCGAGAGGATCTATCAACAGTGTGAGAGCCATGGGAATTAGAAGACTTTCTTAATGGGCAGTGACCATCATCCAGATTATCAGTTTGCCAGGACAGGATTTTATTTCATATATTAAATCAATGATCTTTTGCAGCCTCACACCATATTTTGAGCAAGAAGGCAAGGAGGATTTTAATTAGTGAAAAGTTGAATTTCAGAAAACAGATGTAGAATTATTTACCTATGCTGTGTACATGACCTTAATGTAAGTGGGAGAAAATGTCCTTACAATTTCTGTTAGTACTAGACATTTTAGAAACTTAGATACAACTGGCCTTTCATCATCTTCATTTATATTTCATTTATAAACTTTACAGTGTGAGAAATCTCCTTAGGGAAAAGTAGTGGGTAGGTACGGAGCAACACTGCACAGTTGGATGGCTCTCACAGCAGTCATTCCTCTTAAAGTACAAATACACTTGCACGCAGCACCACCAGGAAAATTCCCCTTTATAATTTCAGGAGCAGCTGAGTAGAAGCCCTTATTTTTATCAATTAATGTTTTCTAATCTGCTAGAGCCAGAAATCTGCACTGCCATTAATTCACCACCATTGCTTTGAATGGGAATTATGCAGGGAAGTCAATTGCAGGAATGGACACCTCATAGCAGTTTAAATTAAATGAGCTTCTGCAATGAAGAAATGAACACAGAATCCTATCTAAGCCAAGAAGGGCACATTGACATCCTGAGTGAAAGCCAACCTGAAAGGATGGAACATCAGGTGCAATTGTAATTTTTCAGTTTTAAGAGACAGATTAAGTACTGAAAGCAGCTGGCAAAATGATAGAGATTATTTACAAGTACTTTTGCCTTTTTCTTGAGCTGGGTTCTACTCTGAAGGTCAAGGGATAGACCCTGCCGCTGCTCAAAAAGAATTTTCTGGACACAAGACAGTGGCCCATGCCCCTGGTAAAGCTTAGTGGATTAGCTTGGCCTTTGTATAATGACCGATCCACCGCTCAGCACCAGCCTTCTAGACCATCTAATGGAAAGTGGAAAGATAGGCTGAATACATCTGCTTTCAGTAGAAGTTTCTCCTGCCCTGACTCCTAATGTTCCTTCAATGGCATTGAGTTTATTTCCTTAAGGAACAAGTTACAGGGCTCATGATTTATGAACTCCAGATGATCCATGTCCCCCCCCAACCAGAATGTCTTGGAGCCACAGAAGTGCTCTGCAGCTGAATGAACAAAGACTACCCTGTGAAGAGCTTCTCATTGCAAGGGGAGACCCTTTTTATCTGTCCACACAAACTGTGTCAGGGAGTGAGTGTGAAGAGCACCAAATAAGTTTAGGTATTACACTACCTTTCAGGGGGAAAACCAGAACATATTTGTCCTCACATCAGATCACAGTGCGGCTCTTGCCCCAGGCTCAACTCACGAGCCTACTGCTGTTGTGATGAGATCAAAGAGGACCTAGGAATTAGCTAAGTGTGATTAAGATTAGAGGTTTCTTAATCATTCTTGGAGATGTTATAGGCAACTCCAGATGAAGGCATGTGAAACTTTTGTTTGAACCTCAGGAAGAAAAAGGCTCAGTAACTCTTCATGATTGCCATACTTAATATTACCTATATATGATTGCATTGCACATGATACATACATGACTGTATCTCTTACATGACTGATGATTCCTAAGATCCATGCTCCATTTTCCACTTAGGCTTTGTTTCTCTTGGATTAATTTTGTTTGTGCTAACCTCTAAAATGAAGTCACTCCAAGAGAAAAAAAATCAGTCTACATTTTACCACTTTTCTCTGCTCTCAGTGCTCTACAAACTCCTGAAGAATTTTGTTCACTAGTGTTACTTTTCATAGTCAGTATTATGATTTTCAGTGATTCACTGAAAATAGAGGGGGAAAAAGAATGTTGGTAATGATGTGTTTTGTTTCAAATCTAAGGTATTACCAGTTTTTTTTTAATTTATAATAATTCACTTTAGTTATTTTATAAATTTACCTTTTTAAATTATACCAAGCTGCGAAGTCCTACCTCTTCAAAATCAGTCCCCTTTAATGTTTCACATCAAATATCTCAAGATTACCCCATATTTCATAATCAACACAAAATCATAAATGGATCCGGAAAAATACAAGGCAATAGTCTAAGTATGGTCCTATGGTACAACACAAAAAAGAAAACCAAACATATCAAACTTAAAATTGCATAAGTAAACAAATACATTCCATCCCCCAAAACAAGCCAAAACATTATATCAATATTTCTTGCCTTGGGAGAGGTCTTCTGGATAGTTACTTATGAGGATTTCCACTTCTCAGTGATGGAACTGTATTACAGTAATTGGATTTCTGGAGAGAAAGTATGACACATATAAGGACAGATTTCTGTCTACACACAAGCAATCTTTAGTTTTTGAAACATACGTGTCCCTAAAGATGTCATTAAACACTAAATTTTTGTCTCTTGCAACAAAGAATTGTAAATGTATAAAGTGCACGGATTTACATTGGTATTATTATACCTTTATTCAAATAAACTTAACAATGTTACCTGTTTTTGTTTTATCAGTTATCATTGTTTGGAGCAGCACGCTCTGCAGAGTAACTGAATCAGTAAAAGTATACCATATGAACAATGATCTTTTTGAAATAATATTACAGCCTGAGAATACATTGAGGGTCACTGTCTAGCATGCCTTACAAACAGGAAATCAGAAAGAGCGCAGAAAAAATCAAACCAAACCCTTTATAATATATTATTATACTTTACACTTCAGTAGTCTTTTTTAACTGTAAGACACTTGGTAAACATGAGACAAGAGGTTATAATGAACTTCCTCTCTGATTTATGGTATTTTTTTTACCCAAGCTGCTGATGGAGTAATTGATAGAAAGAGGTGAGTAACCTTTCTAATTTCAAGAATGGAGTCATTATGCTGTTCAGTCTGAAGCTCAAAGAAGGAAATAAGATTGATTTGTAGTGAAGTGAGACAATGTCAGGAAAATAAAAAAAGCAAATATTTAGCTTTCTTTAAATTCCATTTCAGATATCCCAAGGATCTATGATTTCACTAAACATGTGAAAATAATTAAAATATAGATAAGTGAATCTTTTTTGAGTGGGCAGTTTTACTGCTCTTTAAGAAAAGACCAGAATTATGCTTGTACCCAACAAAATGAGGTGTGTGGCAGTGGCTTTTGCTGGGATATGACTCTGTGACGCTGCATTTCCTGGCCAGTTGCAGAGTGTGAGAGGGAAAATGTTCTCCCTTAAGTAGAAGAGCTCTGTTTTTTCATTGTCTAAATTAATTCATTCCTGCACAAGAGTGGGACTCACTTCACTTGCCTTTAACCATCTTAAGTGTTTGTTTTAAGCTAGTCATTGAGGCTGCGTCTGTAATTAATGGGTACACTTTCAGAAGGCCACTCATTCCATCCTAAAATATCTATCTCAGATAGCAATTTATTTTTAGCTAAATTAGTCAGCTTAAACTGCTTAATTTTGGTACCTAAATCAGGTAAGATGAACCTCAAACCAAGAATTAGCAAAGAATAGCAAAGCCATTGAAAGTATCAAGACTTGCATGATGAGAACACAAGTATCTGTTGAATAGAAAGCAAGTATTCTGTGAAAGCAGAAGAAATTAATGCTTAGCAAATTACCTGGGCTGGTAGAAATATCTGGGCAGGACTCCCTATGCTGCGAGATTCTTGTGAGCAATAAAACAAGCGCAGAAAGATCCATACTGGATAAGCAAGTAGAAGCTTTTACAGAAAAGCAGAACTCCAAGTATTTAAAAAAAACCCCATGTTTTGCACTAACCTATAGTTCTCATTCAGTCTAACTCCACCAGCTAACACTGTCATGCCTTCAACAGGAAGGAAGCTTCTGCTGAAATACCTTGCCCTGTTCCAGTCTTCAAAGTCTTTGCATTTAGAGTAATAGAGTTAATGAGATAAGATGACCAGAATATGTAGAAGAATCTTCATACCTCGGGCCAGCTATGAGCTGGCAAGATGGGAAAGTATGTTGTATGAAGCAACAGCATGGCTTCTGGGCATGAATGATGTACTGCCCACAGCTCTGACACGAAAAGATGACAAGATTCTTAAAAACCCTCTAAAAATTCATTTGCTCTGTAAAAAAAATTACTTTCCTGAGGGAATGAGTTCAGGAGTGGGAAGACTAACCTACCCCCTCGAGAGACTGGGTGCATCCCAAGTTATAAAAGGAGTGGAGTATGATGAACTAAGTTACTGAACTGGCTGTTTCAAAGGCGTGATTTTACATTTATGTGGGAAAACATTGCATTTTGTAGTCTAGTTGTTGACATCAAAGAGTTGTAAATGGAACCAGGTCGGATTCCACTTTTGTTTACACAGCTGTACGTAAAAATACCAAACCAACATGCTGCCTTTAAGTGACCAAACCTGACAGAGTTTTCTGTGGACACTGGGTACAGAGACAGGTGCCCTTTCTCTGCCCACCCTGGAAGAAGACAGTGCTTGGGGGAAGAGGTGCCTCACTGTGACAGGCTGTCACAGCATCCAGAAGAGGTCTGGCCCATGTGATGTTGACTTGGAGAGGAGGTAATGCAACACTTCTCTATATACTTGTACTGTAACATATGGAATTGACAGCAGGAGACAGCAATCACTGGGTTAATTACTCATAAAATAGGTGTTTCTAAAATAGATGCAAGAACCCAGCCTCTACTTCTCTTTTTCCACAGAAAAAGAAGCTTAGATACCGTGTCTAGACCAGATATCCAGCTCTTATAAAATTAAGATCAGTTGAGATGAATAGAGTCCAAAATACTATTTTAAGGCAAAGATAGACCAGTAATTTCACAGTAAGAATTCTTCTAAGGCTCTTATAGTTTCCCCAAGCCAAATGTCACAACTCCAGGAAATTCAGTTTAATTCAAAAATTCAGTTTAATTCAGAAATTCAGCTTAAGTGTTAAAGGTACCCCAATGTATTTGGGTACAGAAATGCATCTAAGACATATGAAAAATTTTAGCTGCTCTCTGAAGTACTGTGCAGAAATACACAGCATGTCAGTAGAGCCAGATTAGACCGAATGATTTGTAGAATGACATTAGAGTACTTTTTTTATCTCAGAAGTGTTCAGGCACAAATAAAAACTTATCAATTTATTCCTATACATTTTTTAGACTAGTGAATTCCTCACCTTATTTACAAGTTTTTAAATAAAAATTTTATAATCAATGCTGATAATAATTTCATTACATGCTGTATCATGTTACATTTCATATGCCAATAAACACATACGAGTGTAGTAAGATTAAAGCAGAACAGAGCATGAACATATTCATATACTCATGCATAAGAGTTGAGGGAGACCAGTAAAAAAAGAAATCATTTGTATGGTCTAAAATTGGTATATCAAGCATTTTCTGGCTCTATCCATACAGAGACATCTCCACAGTGTGTGACATCAGATAAAAAAATGACATAATCAAATGAATTGCAGCACTTTTTAAATAATTTTTTGCCTAGAGCAGAAGGAAAATATCTTCCTGTATAGATAACTTGTGTCTTTGGATTTTAAGGGCCATGAGTTGCAAGAGTTATTTTTATGATATCATTTTTCTTAATCTGGTTAATGTTTGAATAGGTGATAAATAGCTTTATAATGAATAATAATAATTATCACATAAATAATTGCTTAAAGCAATTTTTTGGCTGTCATAGAAATTAGGACATCTAAATTATCTTGAGAATAAGTAGATTCTGACAATATATAAAAGGATTTTTGAGGGAATATCTAGAAACAATGAAGTCATGTCAAAGATTATATGTCAGTTGTGCTTGTGTTTTATATTGCTAAATGAGACGGGATGGCATGCAGGGAATACTTTTTAGGCTTTCTATTACATATATGAGAGTAAAAATTAGTGAAAATTTAAGTTTCTGAAGAGTGTATATACTTCTGCTGAAAATGTTTATTTTTGCCCAATAAAAAATTATTAAAAGCTGCCCAGCAGTAAGGGACCTAGGGGTGCTGGTTGACACCCAGATGAATATGAGCCAGCAATGTGCCCAAGCGACCAAGAGGGCCAATGGCATTCTGGCTCGTATCAAAAATAGTGTGGCCAGCAGCATTAGGGAAGTGATTGTTCCTCAGTACTCTGCACTGGTGAGGCCTCACCTCAAATCCCGTGGTCAGTTTTGTACCCCTCTCTACCAGAAGGACATTGAGGTGCTGGAGCTGGTGCAGGCTCTGGAGCACAAGTCCTGTGAGGAGCAGCTGAGGGAGCTGGGGTTGTTTAGTCTGGGGAAAAGGAGATTTAGGGGAACAACCTAAAAGTCATTCACTCTTTACAACTCCCTGAAAGGGGGTTGTGGCAAAGTGGGGGTTGGTCTCTTCTCCCAGGCAGCTAGTGACAGGACAGGTGGATATAGCCTGAAGCAGCACCAGGAGACAGGTTGGAGATGTTCAGGCTGGACATCAGGAAAAAGTTTTTCATCAAAAGGGTAGTTAAGCATTGGAATGGACTGTCCAGGAAGGTGGTGGAGTCACCATCCCTAAAAGTGTTCAAGAAACGAATGGATGTGGCACTTGGTGGTGTGGTTCAGATGACATAGTGGTATCTGGCCAAAGGTTGGACTCAATGATCTTGGAAGTCGTTTCCAGCCTCAGTGATTCTATGATTCTGTTCTATGAAAAAGCATGAAGACCATAGCATGTAAACAGAAATTAGATAAAAGTGTGAATAAATTGAGGAAATATGCATTAAAAGCATATTTCTCAATGTTCAAGTAGACAACTGCAAGCTATGAGAAACTACCATTGAAGTACTGTGTTGACAATACTCAGACTTACTGATGTGCTGCTTGCCTAGAGAAGGTCATATTATTTTTATATAGCTAACATATTTTCCTTACAATTTTTGTTGCTTCTTTAAAATGTACACAAAATATTTTTCTTCAGAAGAAGACTGAAGAAATCATGATTCATACATGACATCTGTCAGTTAAGCACTTCTAGAAGATGCCCAGTAACCATATTGCTGGAAGCATTTCAAGAAGTTGGAGAGAACAGTCCTTTGCTGTAAGGAAAACGTACATGAATGTCTAATAAATGTTTTGTGAGTTTTAATATTTGGGAATTTGTGATCTAGAGCTGACTTATTTCACAAACAAACACATGCAACTCATAAGCTACTGACAGTAAGAAAGACATGATAGGTTTAAAATGAGAATAATGGTAGAAATTTAGGAGAAAAAAGTGAAGAAGTTAGCATGCTCATACTTGTAAGGGTAACAATGACATTGCAATATCCCTCTTAATTTATTAAAACACAGTAGAAATCCTAAAATCACCTTATATACGCAATTTTCAAGTTACATTTCAAAATGTCCTTATATAAAAATTTGACTTCAAGATGCAACTTGTGCCCATACATTAGTGTCTTACTTGGGGACCCTATGGAGCTCATTTTGGAAAGTATGAAGCTGTATAGTTTCTTACCAGACATGCACCAGTTCAGTCCATGTTCCTTCACTGTCTGGTATCAGTGCTCTGTGTGGCATCACAATACAGACTGTAGAGACAGGGATGTTCCATTTGTGAGAAACTCCTTGATAGTGGAGTAGCACCAAAGCTGAGGAAACTGCTTCTGCCATTTTTAATAAGGCAACATGTTTTCACCTTTTTAGAGGCTTAAAAGCAACAGCAGTGATCTCCCTGTGTCTCTTTGAGAGTTTCAGGACGACTGTGGCAAGACTGTATGGGAAGGATTAAGCCCTTGTGAAATTCCAAGAAGCTTTCTGGAATGTGGTAATGAGACAGTGCTGCAGGGCTTTGTCCCATCGGCTTAGAGAGAATCTGAAACCAGAGAAATATGAGGGACTCCAGACCAGAAAGGAAAATTTTTCATACCCAAAACCAGTGGCCAACAGTCAACGATTGTTTGCTTCTGGTCTTTATCTAGGATTCACTGCAACATATTTGTGACGGGATCTGTGAGAAAGGTATTGTCATCGACATGCTCAAAGGTGGCCTTTACAGTGACTCCCCAAACATAAAAGGCATCAGATATTTTACCTCCTTTTTCCTGTTTCCCTGCAGTGCTGTGAGTGCCAGTCCAGGTGGGTAAGGCTGGGGCAGTGAAGACCATCATGCTACTGTGGAGACAACCAGGAAAGGGAACGAGGAAATCCTTCCCCTCTATCCTCTTCAGTTCAGCCCTGCCTTTTAATGTGCAACTGCATTACTGGATGCATCTCCGTGTAAACAAGTAGGAGTTAAGCCACCTTTTGCGGTCATGGGGGAAAATGCTCATTTGTGAATGATGATGCAAATGTATCAGAACAACATCAATATAAGGGTACCACTTATATTGTACTTATGGGTACATCTCCTCCACGATGTGATTTGAGCTAGTCAGTTCTTCTTTGTCTCTTCCCCATCTCTTCTTCTCACCATGTTTTAACCCTAACTGTGCATTTCTTCTGATGGCTCTGACATTCATATGAGTCCTTGGTAAATTAGTTCAGATTACTGATTAGAAAGAAAGTGAACCCACCAAAAATTGTGAATGATGTTCTGCTGGTGCAGTAGGCTGAACTGCCTCAAAGAGGGATTAGACAAGATACAGAATGGGTGCCAGAGAAGAAAGCAGGCAGGGGCAGGAGGCGGGGCTGCCTCTTTTGAGCATAAGGAGGTGGTTCACTAGCTCAGCTCTCTTGTCCTTCACTATAAGCCTGCCAAATAACCTTTGAGTAATGTTAAGTTCAAAGGGTAAGTGTTCTACATTTCTTTGACAGTATTCAACCAAAATCAGAACTTTTCAAAACTTTCAGAGAGCTAGGAGCAAATCACAAGTGCCTGCCCACAAGAATATATGACTAAGTTGTGTAGTGAACTGGTATTTTTGCCTCTCAGGGAAGTAACATGTTAAATAACGCCCTTCACAGATCTCTAGAGCCACTGCCAACAAAGCACATTCTATGGCTTCTAGAGAATCTAAACATTCCAGTAGAAATATGCTTAGAGTTACCTTCTGCCCACCTTGTCTGCTTGGATTTAACTTTACTGCAAACAATACAAAAAGAAGGGAAAATACACCTGGTCACTCACCTAGTCTTCTTGGGAACCCCTCCCCTCTCCAGACTCTCAAACTTGATTTGCGCCTTCTTCTCCACATAAAGAAACCAAATGACTGGAACTTTTTTCCTGGTCTGGAAAAACAGAAATGAAATAAACATTTTGTTTGTTTGGTTGGGTTTTTTTTGCTTTTGTTGTTGTTTTATTTTGTTTTGTTTTTTCTGAGATGACATTTGGCTTGATTTTTTTTTTAAGCAATAAAGTATTTTTTCACCATATTTTAATGCTCTTGTGAAAATGAGAGAGGAGGAGCGAAACTGTCACAACTGAACTATGTGGGCAAATTATCAGTTTAAAATGAGATACTTTTTATATTGTAAATATGTTTGAGCTATTTAAAGAATTTCTACCAACTTTAAGCGAGACATGCCTTGGTATCTGCTCACAATGATGCAACATTTGCAGTGTTTACATACCTCTTTTTTCTGGCCAATTGCAAAGAGCACTGGAACTTATCTGTTTAGTCTCAAAATAGTCAAACTCAATATTAGTTATGAAAGATTTGGGGGACTAAATTACTTTTCCATGCCGGGGTGACATGCTTCGCATTAAAAACTGCACAACATTCATTTGGAATATAAGCACTCTCTTAGAAAGGGTTTGTGTCCATGGGAGGAGCTTCTGCTCTGTGTCAACTCATAAGGGAAGCTGCTGGATGGTGAAAGAGTCTGGGAATTTAGGATCTGGGGACATGTTGTGGCTCCCCATTAGCTCAGGAGCAGGTTTCCAAGGAAGTAGGTACATGATCTGCCAGGAACTCAGTGCGGAATCAACTGCAACTGTATCAAAAAAGTTCCAATCTGGGATATTTCACTCTTGGTTTTTATAAATTTACATTTTTCAATTTCAAACCCTTCAGCTGAGCATTCAGGTGAGCTCTGCTACAACTGGTCAACCTCAGTTGAAGTGGGGACCCTGAAAAACATCACAGGATTTTCTTTTCATTCTGCCACATCCATTCAAAAGACATATGTACCTTTTGACTGTTTATGCACACTGAAGTGTTCAAAATGATACCTGTCAGCTACATGTACCCCCAGCTGCTCTTAGGTATCTGTAGCAGTTGGAAGCTCAGATTAACTGTGCATAATTCCTCTACTGCAGTGATCTCCCATGAGAAGCAGCAGAAAATGGGAAAGCATATCAGTGGCAAAACAGCACTGACAAATTCAGAAAGGTCACGGGAGATACATGACTCTTGGCAGCGGTATGCAGGAATGGGGGAAAAAATGTGCACTGAAGGGACTCAGTCACTGGCATTGCTAGGACAAGATGGCCTTAGGAGGCCTAAGGTTCACACCAACACAAACTTGGTCACAGTTGCCCTGGGTCTCAAAGTTGAGAAAACAAATCCCTTTTCCACTGTTGGTTATATATGGCACTAATTTATAGCATGTCTCAGCTCCCCTGAGGCCAAAAGGGCCTTTTGTGACCATTATTTTCAACTTCATTCAAACTCAAAGCTCTACAGATGAAAGACGAGGTACAACAAAACCCTGGCCACAACTTTCTTCCTCAATGAAGTTTTCTCTTCTCCTTGAAGGTCTCTACCTGCCTACCTGCCTCTCCTATTAGTTAAGAACAATTTGTCATGCTTGGGTACTTGCTGGGTCAATCAATATGGCTACTTCTCCAATCTGAGTACAGGAGCTGGATTCTCTCCACCACTCTTCTCATGTCTCGGTACGTTCAATGAAGAAAAGAGAAGGTTGCTGCTGGTTTCAAGAGATGCTCAAGCTGCTGTGAAGCCTCTGCTTGTTACTGCCCTGAATATAATCTTTTTCGTGAATCACCCATATAGAACATCATGAAATTTATGCTTCTAAAAATGCTTGAAATGAATGTTCCAGAAATCAATATAAAATAATAATATGATGTTGACATCCCATTTGCTATAATAAAATACTTAAAAATTACAAGATGCTAAGATTATGCAGTGAACACGTGCTTTTTCTTACTATTAAGCCATTTATCAGTTTTAATACTCAGTGTAATTTCTAACTGACTGTAGTCTTCCTGTAGTTTCTCACTGTATCATTTTACGGCTGTTTCTTTTCCGTTTAATATTTGCTTATTTTAGTTCAAATCCCTAGAGCAGAACCCACAAACCAAACAAATACTCATAGAAAACAGAGAGCAGCTCAAATGTCCTTGGAGACACTCAATTTTTTGTTTGCTACCATTTGTCATCCTCTGCTCAGAGAGAGATCAACAGTTTTTAGCACACAGATCAATATTCTCTTAACCCAGACCTAATCTAAGGAGAGTTTCCCCAGGTTTCACCTTGGCCTACTCCTATGTGCCATAGTTGCCCTTTTTTTCAGCAATAATTTTGTCTGTGTAAGACAGCAATTTTTCATCCTTTGGTCAAAACTGGTGACAAAAGAGGGAATAATGGTTCCTGACATATCAAATGATAGATTTGACACATGGCATGCTGAGCTGGGAGCTTTCACGTGCCAAAGTAGAAAGACAGATAAGCAGCCTAATGGCCCTCCTGACATTGCTGCCTCTTTTTTTTTTTTTTTTTTCCTTTTTTTTCCACTAGTATACCAAAACAGCCTGTGCTTTCTTTTTTTTCCTTTTTATTCCGGTGACTTTTTTTTTTTTCTAGGACTCTGGCCAGTAAGCAAGGAAATGCACTCTACTTCAGCCCAAAATAAATGTTTCCCTGTCCTGTAAAATGATCAATCTATGCCCTTTTCCTCCAGCACAGTAAGGGCAATACAACATGCTGCTTGAGGAAATACTAACAAATATAGCCAGTGAGAGGGAAACAGATGGGACTAAGAAATTAAACCAGCAGATTTCTGGAAGGTATTCAAAGAGGAGAGTTTATAATACTGAAAGAGAAATGCTCTTTAATTTTTTTTTAAAGCAATGATCATCAAGATTTACCTTTAGCAGGGCTCACACTCTCCCTGTTAAATTCCCCAGAGAATGATAAGAAAGGTCTCTTTTGGTACTATTCTGGCAAAAGTAAATCAAATTTCACAAAAGCCAGTGCTAGGCAGGAGATGGACAGGCTGCAAGTTTCTCTCTCTTTGGTACTCTGGGACAAACACAGCAGTCTGTGTACCATGGGGCATGGCTCCAGGCATGGGATCGTGTTACATCTTTACACACAAAAGCTTCTTTCAGAATCTAAACTAACAAAACAGGAACAACTTTTATTCCTGTATGGTTTCCTCTGGAGCATGTGTTCACATTTAAAATCCTGACCTATGTGTCATTTGCTTGCATTCAAAGTTATTTGTATTGCTTTGGTATTACAAAGCGACGGCTGGTCCTAACCTCACTTGCTTACCAATAGCCTATGGACTTAGGCAAATTGTTGTTTATCCTTCTCTAGGATATCCTTCTCTGGTTCATAAATTCTTTTTCTCACACTTTCTTTTTTTTTTTTCCTTTTCCGTATTTTATGACCAGACAGTTGTGTTAGCAGCCAGCTTATTTTTTTCCTCAGTAATAATTCTATGGACATTTTAAATTTGATCCAATAAAAGAAGAAAACAAAATCAATCCAAGGAAAATATTTTACTCACAAGGTCATCAAACATCGGGATCCAATGTTTGTCACCCTACATTTAAAAATATCATAGTGTTTGAATGTTCTGGGTTATTTCTTTACAGCTTTTGTAAATGTTTAAACATATATGTTATACATAAGGGAAACATTATATGTATACACATCAAATGCTTGTTTGTTTTTTTTTTCTTCCTTGTAATGCAATTTTTTTCCCTTTTTCCCTTGATGAAAAACATTTTCCCTATAAGTAGATACGTGGTCAGATTCTATGGTACTTTTCACAGTTTCTATGTTTTTGACATTCAGCCAAGCTGTGAGTAGCAAGAAATCAGATTGAAGAATGTGAAACTACAACATTTAAGTATTCTCACACTGTCCACCAATAACTGGGAAGAAAGAATCAGTCTTTTAATGTACAAAATCAAAGTAAGTCATCGATGAGACACTGAGACAATTAAAAGTGCATTATTAAAATAATTTTGATTGCATAAACTAAGAAAAAGCTTCATCATTGAGATATAAAGTGGTCAGTTCTTGGATGCACAAGTTCCAAACAGAAAGAAAGCATTCTGTGTTACTAAAAAAAGGCACAAAGAGAATAACTGGGCTTTAGTAACACTTCCTTATGAGAAAGTCTTTTTTAACTGAGTGTGGTGAATCACAACACTGTGGAATAAGGCATGATGAAGCACACTTAAACTATTTCTAACTTTCACTGTGCTGTCCTAAAAATAAAGTGTAACTATGGCTAAATATATTGTAAATGTACTATATAAAACAGATTTCAGCTTAGTAGATGAATGTAAATATTGTTAAAAGACAGCCTCTTGCTTTCCTTATAATAAACTTACTGCAAATGACTAGGTTGTGATATTGTTTGTTTCAACAAGAGCTGAAAGTATATGTTATTTGTCAAAATATTCTGATTTATCAATTTGGTTCAAACAAAAAACACACACAAGAAGATAAAGAGTTAAGATGATGTTTCTTGTTGTAGAATTAATCAGATTCATATTAGCAGTAGTAAATGTCATGTTGGCACCTTTTCTTTCTCACACATTACAGTTTCAAGTCTTTGCTATGAGGAAATAATGAAGTAAAGATATGCAGTGCCATATACCATGCATCTTTTTTGTCAGTCTGCATAAGAAATGAATTGTATCTGCTACTAAGGAGGTCACAGGGGCAGCAAGTTAAGAAGAATGCTTAAAGAAAGGACATGTCAAAGGAAACAAGAACTTATTTTTTCTATATTTTCTAACAATATTGCAGTTTTGGGGAAACTAAATGCTCATAATAAATGCCCAACTATTTTGAAAGCAATAGCTTTTCATTTCTGCAAAGTTAACCCTGGTGACCAAACGACCTTGAAGTCCCCCCTGCAAACTCGTGAAGATCAATAAAAGTGGTCGAATGTTACAAGCCCTAAAATTCATGCTTCACTTGTAGTGTGATCAGCAGGGAAAATGCTACTTTATTGTGAAGATAAAAAACTGAGGACTGGAAAAAGATCATGCCAGACGAGGGGTACATCTCATGAGGTTATCCCACAGTGCTCTTCTTACTTTTTTTTTTTTTTTTTTTAAACCTGTATTTGATAATTAAGCTTGAAAGGTAAAAAATGGGAAGAAAATCTTCTTTGCCAGGAAGAAAAAAAGTGGTTTTGACAGTTGGATGATGCTTGTGTCTTGTGGTAAATTTTCAGCTTTGCCTACAAACAGAGCCTTTCCTTCCAGCAAACGCTATGCATAACTTAAGCATGAAGTTAAGGCAGAAGAAAGCTATTGGTGTGCCAGATATTGCATCAAAATTACAAAATGTATTTTAATTTTGTGCAATGACTAGGAATGAATGCCAAACCTACTGTCAGCATGCAGTAGAGCATCTCTCTGATCATGTGAAATGATTGCCTGATATATAGCAGCCTCCACTGCCTTCCATCCTGTAGGTGCCACTGCTGCTAAGTGGAGCTTCTGAATAAAACTAGATGAAGAGGCATGAAGCAGATGAAGAGTTGCATGACTGTGGATTTTAAAAGTGAAGGATCCATGACATTCTCATTTACTTATGGATACTTTCTGCCACTCGTGGGGCCAATGAGCTTGTCAATTTTTTTTCTGCTTTGAGGTCAAAATGTATACAGGAGTCTTAGTAATGAGCAAGAGTCACATCCTAAAGGTAATAAATGGTTAATAGCACACAGGATTTAAAAAAAAACTCTGAATTTTAAAGAGATGTAGAAACAATCTGACTTCAGTAAAACCACTGGAAACTAATATGTCTTTCCACTCTCTTCCCATCCAAGTAACATCCCTCCCTATACACTCAGAAGCTGATAGGGGCACTGCTTTTGCTCACACATTCCTGAATGAAGAGTGAGAGCAGACTAAACCACTAAATTGGTATAGTAGCCAATTCCTTTATTTCAACTCCATGAACCAGATACTACAGTTTCTCATTCATTTTCCTGGTCTTTCTCTGTACATAATCTGGTCAGAAATTTTATTTTATTAAGACAGAGTAACTTTGCCCTGATGACAGATCATTCATGCAGTATGTAGGACATCAAGATTCACATTTATCTGTATCTCACTCTGACCAAGAAACTAAACAGCACCCCATGTTTTTGCCATTACCATCAGGTCATATGGAGAATCCTAATGGAGCTGTTTCTTTTTCTATAAACAATTAAAAAAACCCAAACCAACAACAGCATGTCATAGTCAGACTGTTTGCCTAGTCTAGTGGTGTAAAACTAATGAGCAGGTTGATCCCTTAAGGATGGGTCACAAAGATTAGCAGCTTCAGCAGTGCACATGAAGGAAGCCCCAGATCCTGGTAAAGCAAGAAGTGGGAGGCAAGGCTTAAGTCTCGTGTTTCAGTCCTCCAGAGTGCAAAGCTATACTTCGGCATTCTATTTGTTAGATGGGTGGTGTACCTGTGTTTGAATAGAGTACAGGAAAAGTGATTACATTTTTGACTTCAGAAGTTCTTGTTTCAGCCAGATTTATAACAAATATACATTTTTGCTCACTCTTAAGATATTTCATGTTGAGAAAGGATTTTTGTCAGCCCAGGTGAACTACTCACTGAGCAGTACACAAAGAAGAAAATCTACCTCTGAAATAACTATTTTGCAGATTTAAATGAACCTTTATGAACCAGAGGGTTAGTGTAATGAGTACATAATTTACAAGGAAACAGATGGCAAAAATATGACGCACAATCCTTCATTCTTCTGTGTCTCCACCATTCTTCCATAGATCCACACTGCAATGATGAATCCATTAAACTAAGAATCTGTGGATTTCTCCAGTTAAAAAGTGTTGTTCAAGAACATCAGAGGAAGCATTTTCCTCAAATAGAAAGAATATAAAAAATTCACAATTCACATCTGGGGTGTAATGGAAGGCCAGGTGGCCAGCTATAGTTAACTGTCAACACTTTGTATTTCCCTTTGCCATCAGCAAAGTTTGCACTCAGAAGTGAGAGTATAATGTGAAGAAACTAAAGCATGAAACCACTTAATATCATAACGAATGGTGTTTGGAAAACCAAATTTCTTTTTTTTTTCCCCTTTCTAAGGTTTCCTTGGTACTTGTAATGTTCACTGGTTTACACCTTGCAAAACAATATTAAACTAACAATTAATTTATGGACCTTCTTGGGATGACTACATCAAGGTTATAGCACTTTTTCCTCTATTTTTTCTCTTCTTCTCTCATGATAAATTGAGAACTGACCAGTTTGTGATATTGTTGTGCAATTCTAACAATTCTTTTTCAGTATACGCAAATGACCATGTTGATAGTTTTATCACTATCTTTACTCATATTGGACAGTGGATTATTCCAGAACTCATTAAAGTAAAATGTTGCTTAGCACATGAGCACCAACCCTCTCCTGTTACCACTTTTCTCCTGAAGACTCTGAATGTTCAATTGTCCTGCTTTGACTCTAATATGCTTCTCTACACTTCTTTTGCTTACACATTCTTGAAATAAGAGCAAAATGTACAGAGGTTGGTTTCGGGCAGGGTACAGTAAAGTATTTCTAAAACCTTAACTGCAGCTAATAGAAAATTAGGTATTTGGAAATACTTTCTTTTGTCATCTGAGGAGGAACACCAAAGTGATTGGGAAAGATTCAAAGCCTGGAGGGACTTGTATGGAGCTTGAAAGGACTAATAACTCACGGACTTTCACGTTGTTCCCCAGTTTATTACCATGTTAAATGTACCCCCACATAACTTTCTATGTTAATCCTCTTAGTTTGTATGGTTCAGGGCTTGTCTGGACATGCCCACACATTTTTCCTGCCAAAAGTTGTTTACTCCCTTACCCTCTCCTGGTTTCCCGCTCATCTCTCACTGATTGGCTGATGGATGCCGCAGTGCAGAGTGATCTCCCACTGGTCCTTTCCCCCTGGATACTCCTAAGTTCCTCCCACCTTCTCTGTGTTTCCCAATCCTGTTTCACCCTGAGGTGCCAATCCCATGCTCCGCCCCAGTTATCAGACGTCCCCTTACCCAAACCCTATATAAGTCCTTGTTCTCCTTAATAAACTGGCCATTGCAGCCTGACCTTCTACTGCGTCAGAACCCTTTGTGCAGTGTCGCGTCCCTATTCCCTTCTCCCTCGGGCCATGGCAGTCATCAGCTCTTGATGCTTGGTACATTAGAAAGCAACAGTTCATTCTGCTTTTGGAAGAGAAACCATGGTTAGAGCTGGTCTTTTACAAAGCAGATTGGTGTACATATACCCTCAGAAACACTAGACATGACCTAACCCTCTAGTACTCTTAATATTTTAACTTGTTATCATCCTGAGCCAATAGATATTTTGTTACATTTGTATACTAGAACAGTTGTAGTCCTGTGGGGGAAAGCAGAGAGAACTATGAAACTAACACTAATCATCTATACTTCCACTTTGTAGAGCTAGAAAACACCCAGGACTTCTGAAAATTAGGTTTTACAGATTCTACCTATCAACAGCTGGGAACAAAATAAGCCATCCACATGAACTTGAAGTAATGAAAGGCAGCCTGCAATATATTTCCAGTTATTCCATGACTTATCTTAGGTTTAATCTTCTAAGCGATAAAAATCAAGAAAAGATCAGGCACTCACAAAGTCAATGGAAGGAATTTAAAACAAAGGTGTACATTTCATTCACAGATTTATAAGTGTTCTGTATATGTTCTTTCAAGACAGGAACCTAAGCAAATTATAATAATTTCTAGATAAGCCAAAGTCATGCAGACAAAAAAATACAAGTATTCCTCTAGAAGAAGAAAAATACTTACGTATTCATCAGTTGCTTTAAGTCTTTCTAGAAAAAAGCTAGCATAGTTAGATTTTAGCTGAGGCTTGAGTTACCAAATATAATTTTTTCAAAGATTATGTATTTCATTTCACATTCTTCATAGAAATAGTTTAGAAGAACTGAAGCAAGATAGAAATTATGGTCCATAAGCAGTGTTTTGGAAACTCAGGGCTCCATGCAAATTAAAGATCATTACACTAGAAGACATGGCTGCCAGGCTGGAACATAAACAGAAATTGACTTGATAATTTAGTAGAAACAGAAGATATACGAAAGCACTGTTAAATGAAATTAGTCAGCCCCTAAAATAATATAAATTTTTAAATAACAGCCAAGTCATGTAGAGGAATCCTCAACCAATTCATGGAACAAATCCTGAACGAAATCTTACTCAAAGTTATTATATATTCAGGTTTTTCCTCTTTCCTCACCTTCTGACATACACTTCTGGTTTTGACAGAAATACCAGGAGAACAAGCTTTCTTGTGTTATTACATGGCTTTAACTAGAAGCTGAAATGACGGAAAATCTGCAGGAAAGCCTGGTATACAGTCTCAGGGAATTCAGATAAAGATCCAAGAATTCAAACCAAATCCTGAACCTTTTGAGATACACTACGCTTTGAAGACAGGTGACTTTATTCTTCCAGATGGGTCTTTGAAATGCTCTGCAGTGCCCACATGACTTATCAACAAAATTTATTTGGCTAAAGAAGCAGTCAGGGAATATACTGTAGTATACTGTAGTATACTGTATGTGGCCCCTCTAGGACAGCTCCAGCTGGAGCCTTAGGCAAGATTTATGGAAATTGAAATCTTAGAAGCTTTTGTGCCTTTTCTTCCCATTAGCTGTATTGCATCAATGAAACAATCGTCTGAAATCTTATCACATGAAGGCAAATGTACTCGCTGGTGGCAGCACCCCTTGTAACCAGAGCAGCTGCACAGTGGGGAGGTGAGCTCCATGAAGAGTCAGAGAAGGTAGCTGAAGGAGGAGGAAAAGTCCATGTCCTGAAATCAGGAGGGACTACCAAAATAACAGTAAGTGTGTAGAAGAATGGCATAAGTCTTTGTTCTGTGGTTTTGGGAGAAGGGAATGGGGTCACATGGGGTCACTTCCCTACTCTGGCATAGTGTTGAAGATCAATACAGCTAATACTGTTCTCCCATTTTCTGTTTTCCTATTCCTTTTCCTTCTCAGCTAGTGAAAGGAGTCCTCAGTACTTGGCCAGTGTTTCTCTCAGCATTAATAGTAAAGATAAGTATCCTGGAAATGTTAGACAACAAGAGGTCCATTCTGCAACGTGAAAGCCTCAGTGGGCTCCTTCATGATTCTATAGAAATAGAAATGGCTTTCCTATAGTATCTGGTAGTATTTTCTAGATCACACAGAAAAAGGAGAAGAGGGATGATGGGTCTTACACAGCCGGCAAAGTGCTTTAAGACCTTTCCTGAACAATACTGTGGTAAATGTCAGGAAACAGAGGTGACACCTTATTTTGCCTTATTATCCTTATTTTGCCTTATTTTGACATCACTGTGCCCACAGGAGGGAAGCCAAAGGCAAGGTCTTGTCTGTGAGTGTGGCTCCAGGAGTTCAGTCGAGCCAAGGCAGTGAGATGCCCGTGTTCAGGATGATGTGTCTGAGTGGATGACCAGCTAGTCCCTGCAACTAAAGCAGTAAATTTTAACAGAGGCTCATATTTTGTACTTCCAAGGCAAGCTGAGAACATTTTTTTTCCTATATAGTAAACACAGCCATCCTCATAACTATGAATGGTTCTATTAAGCTGAATATATTAAACCCCTAGGATCAGTGAGAATGTTACTTATGAAACACAAATAGGTGAAGAAAAGACAGAATGTAGTGTGCTGAGATTTAGGAAGTTAATTGATTAAGTAGGTACCTTTCAGAAATTCAGTTAAATATTAAGTAGAATATGAAGTAAATATTGGAAGGGTTAGGAAGATTGGCTAGCAATGAGAGTCTTCTGGTCATAACCCAAGCTTTGATGTGATTTAACTTCTGTGTTTTTTTCAGGGAAGTGGAAGAAGAGGCATGAGAATAGAGACAATGAAGAAAGAAGAGTGATACAAAGAAGGAATTTTAGCTTTTGATGAAGAACAGAGATCTAATTTCCAGTTTCACGTTCCTCATTTAGCCTTTAGTCACTTAATGAATTCTCCCATTGCAAAGAAAAGGCTGTCAACAGAGAATGACTTCTGTAATCTGGAACTGACACTTTCAGAAAGTTTAAATGTTCGATGAACTGCTCTCCCGGTAGGAAACCTGTTGTGGGTTTACCCTTGCTGGAAGCTCAACCCCATGCAGCACTTGCTTACTCACCTACAGTGGGATGGGATAGAGAATTGAAAGAGAGAAAGTGAGAAAAATCACGAATTAAGATAAAGGCAGTTTAACAGAAAAGCAAAAGCCATATATGCAAGTAAGGCCAAACAAGGAATTCATCCATTCCTTCCCGTTGACAGGCAGGTGTTCAGCCATATCGAGGAAAGCTGAGGTGCATCATGTGTAACAATGACTTGAGAAAACATGTGCCTTCGCTCTGAGAGTCCCCTGTTCCTCCTTCTTCCCCCAGTCTTATATGCTGAACACAATGCCATATGGTGTGTTACACCCCTCTGGTCAGTTGGGGTCAGCTGTCCCAGCTATGTCCCCTCCCAACTCCTTGGGAGCCTGCTTGCTGGTGGGATAGGATGAGGGAGAGAAAAGACCTTGAAGCTATGTAAATGTTGCTTAAGAATAGTTCAAACATGCCAAACAGTGTTAACAACACTGTTATGGCCACAAATCCGAATTACTGTGAAGAAAGTCAACTCTACCCCAGACAAAACCAGTACAGACACAACAGAAGATCACGACATAGTTCCTAATACCCTGAGAGAGGGTATCAAGATTTAAGTGTCTCAACTTGAGCAGCTAAAAATTAAGGCATCCTATCCCACAATTATCACTGGAAATACTGGCTTAGTCTGATCTCATTGAACATTATAGATGCAAAATTGTGATTTAGAGATGGCAATACAATATTAACTTCATATTTTCACTTTACAATTTGCATATTCTTACTAATTTGTTCTACTACATAAACGCATGCACTTCACTGAATATTTTTGCAAAGCAACAACAGCAACTAACATTTCATTTTAACATGAAAGGAAGAACGAAGATAAAACCCTTCCTTTCCAAGAAAACAGCAAGTAAGTATACAGATATATATGTGAATACGTATATATATATATAAAAATCACAGTGCATAACAACAACAAGTCAGAGGAGGTATAAAACAGTAATCTGCTTTGCTATTCCCATGTAACCTACTCTGAAATAAATCATGATGTACTGAAAGTCATATGTGGGAATTAATAAATTCTATCACAGTAGCATGAAGGAAGATATCAAAGCTCTTCATTTATTTACTTACTGATTTGTTTATTTTTTAACACTGTCAGTATGTTTCTTACATGACAGAAATGTAATTTTTTTGAGGTTAGTTGCTTTACAACTAGAAAGAATTAGGAAAAACTTTTCTTCCTTCATGTTTCATTTGATATTACCTAGGAATCATTTGTTAATTCTGGTGAAGTTAAAAGGTATTTCTGAGAATTTGTGAGAAAAGGATACTAATGGAGTACATAGTAAATGAGTGAAGATCAGTAGTTTACTGGGTATGTAATAATATACTTTAGTTTCTGAGAAGACACCAAATAAATGTCTTTTGGGCTTAGCAGAAATTTTTTTCCCTTTTCAGTCTGATTTAAAGTGATACTGGTTTGTCTGTTGTCTTCATGTAAACTTTTAATCTGCAACGCTAGCTTGCCTCCAGCAAATTATGTCTATAGGATGTTTTCCAAACTGAATAATTCTAGAGGGATTCTGAAATGTCTTTTTCCAAATAATACATGAAAAACCTGTTACTTGAGAAAGAATTGGAGACATAAAAGCATTACAAAACATTTTATGTAAAAAGCCCTTTGAAAAAAAGGGGAAATTTTAAATAGTGATCTAAATAATTACTTCATTAATACAACTCATGCATATTACCAGGGTTGGAGTAAAAGGAAGATGTCTGAATAACACTGTCAATTAACAGAAACTGTTTAAAAGATTATCCCTAAGGCCATACTTTCAAAACTTCACTAAACAGTATAATACAAAACAGTGTATTAATTATAACTGGTCAGAAATCTTTTTCATGAAGTAGTTTTTCATCATAAATGTTCAGCCCATCAAAACATGAACTTGTCACAGGGATGATCCTGCTAAAAAAACTCAACAAACAAACCTAAACCAGAAAAATTAATACTTGAATCCATTTCTTCAGGTTCCATAATGGAATCCCCAGTGAGAAAAAACTGCTTTTTGGCCAAGAGAGCACTCAGGGTACTGAAGACCTAGAATCAAATCTCTTGGTTTTTAATGTCCCACATTGATATCTTGGCCCAAAGACTACTGTAACCATGCTAAAGTTGATAACTTTTGTCAAAACTGTCTAATACTGTCGTAACTGCAGCAAGATCTTGACCCTTGGAATGTTGTGGGGTGTGTGCTCTGGCCACTGGAATAAGGCTTGATTCTTTTTGAACAATAGGGAGTGATCACTATAACTTGTACAAGATGGAATAGCTGCAGGACACAACTGAGAGATCCCTGGCCAGTGTGGGGAAGCCTCCAACTTGCAACTTCAGATTCCTTCTTCAAATCAGGGGAGAATGGGATGTGCTCATAGCTGAGCCACTAATACTTAAAAAAAGCAGAGACTAACTAAGCAGTTTCCCTGACTTAGTACTCCATGGAATGCTGCAGATTCCTTCATGCTTTTTCTTGCTCTAATCTGCTAAAAACAACTGTAGTTACTACACTAGAATAAAGTTTCCTTTATGTCATGGAGCACATTTTAAATAACCAATGTGATAACCACAAATTCTTGGTGTCCGTGACACCACAATGAAAACTCCTTAGTTTTTCCTCAAGCACTTCCCAATTGCTTTTTAATCTAATAAACAGAAAACTGAAAAGATAATCCTGACTTCTCTCCATTTTTTAAACTTTATTTGTTGGAATTTTTTGTCTATCTTCTCTCTAACCCACTATATTTTTTCTGCTCTGACACCTCTTTTCAATAGCCAGAGATTTGGCTTAGACTAGTAGACAAAGCACAGGTTATTTGCACAGATATGTAAAGAACAGTGATTCCCATACTGGATGCTGAATAAAATAAATTTTATTAAGCAGAATCTTACTTTTTATGATATATACAATACTTTTGTATTATTATGCAATACTTTTGTGTTATACATTTTGTACAATACTTTTTGTATTACATATAACCATCCTCACGTCAGCTTCATTTGACTGCTCACCCATCTAGAGTTGAGTTTGACTGAAAACCCATGGGTGTATAAAACTGTGTGAAAGCCCAATTAAATAAATATACATCTTTCAATAAAATGAAGTAGTGTTAGAGTATTGCAACAGAATAGAGGCTTTGTTTTGCAGTGCTAAAAATGCTGAGTGGTGAATTTACAGATGAACTCTTCCTGGGACAAGACCTTCTTCTTTACTGTTTTCTTGCTGGCTAATATTACTGAGCTTGTGTTCTTGATGTGAGTACTAGATTTCACCATAATAGATATGGTAAGTCCTTCTCCCTTATACTAAAAGAACAATACTATAAAAATATATGTATGAATTAATAATTATTACCATTCTTAAAATCCTAGAAAGATAATTTAATAATAGCGGTGGAAAAAAACTCCACTAATGTTTCATTAAGCATAGGTTTACTATATAACTGCATTTTCAGAGGGGGCTATTTTAGAGATGAAATCTCTATTTGGAGCTTGATTATAGAGCTCACTATTTTTAATCTTACTTTTTCATGCTTTGACAATTGGAAAAAAGCAACACCCCCTCCTCCTCCTCCTCTTCCCTCCCCCCCCCCCCCCGCTTCCAATGTCAAACATATCAAAGATTAGTTTTATTTGGTTATTTTTATCTTCCAAATTCTGGATAATATTCTGGCAGTATGAAAAAACCACATTTTTCTTATATACTACTTCCCTGAACCTATTTTGAAAATGCTATACATATTGAGAGTATTGATGGAATAGTATGTAATTATATACATCCATCAACACCATTTCTTCTCCTTTTTTTCTTAGCATAGAGATTTAATCCCGTAAAAAATGTAAGCCATGAATCTTTGAAGGCAAAACGTTCAATATATTTTTATAAGTGTTTCAAAGAGTACTAAATCACTAAATTTCACTTCCTTATATGGATTAACTTTTAATATAATTACCTTCCACTATTTTTAACTAAGTACTTAACATTAATGCAAAACTACAGCTAGTGAATTCAGCAACTGAACACTGGCTTAATTTTCACATGGTGAAAATAAAATGTGCTATCATTAAAATATCAAGAAATTAATCCCATGCAGTAGTATAAACCACATAGTAACATTAATTACTTAACAGTAATTTAAAGGGCAGTAATTAAAAAGAACAAACAAAATCTTGATCAGACTCATCATTTACTCACCTGTGGTTTGTTGTTTGTGAAGCAATGTTTGCAGACACAATGTAATTTATTATTTTGAAACTAATGAAATTTTCAATTTTCAATGTTATCAAAGAGCTATTCTCTGTTTTTATAGTTGAAGAATCTTTCTTGTATGCAAGAAGAGTTAAAGCCATTTCAAAAATGCCACATCCAATGTGTAACTGAATAGTAGGATTTTATTAGTTTGCAACAGAAAAGAAAAATTCTGATAGAATAACTTTAGAGACCTCATTTGCTTTTAAAGAGAGAAAAAGCATATAAATAGTACACTGAAAGTAGATGCTATCATGAAACAGGCTGATTTTATGTTGAAAAGATGGTGTGTATGTCAGGAAATTTGCACGCACATTAGAGAGAATCAGGAGAGAACTGGGCATAGTAAAGGGGACAATACCAATCTAAAGAACTGCAAAATGTAAATGTACCTTGTTTGACTCACTATCAAAAGGTCTAAATGTATTTTGAGGGCATGCTTCCATTCTGCATGACACCATAACACTGTCCCTTTCAGTATAAAATTTGTGATATATGAAGAGTCATAAATTAACATTATTTTCCTTATCCATGACTGTAAAAATGCTCTATGAATCTTCTCAACAACTGACCAAATTTTTGAGGTAAACTGTGCTGTTCCACCTCCCACTCCAAGCTTTGAAATCTCTATTTAAAAAAAAAAAAGCAGAATTTATTAAAATATGTAACAATAAGCATGAAAATAGATCAAAAACCTGTAAGGTCATGGTAAGGAAATGTAGTGCATAGTCAGTGGTAAGGGCAGCAGGTCATGATGAGGGATTGTGATTCATGGGAAATGTTGAGACTTGGCAATGGTATTTGGGAAACAGGGAAGCCTTGGCCCAAACCCAAGGGTTTTGCTAATGATTGTTTTATCAATGCTGTAGTGGATGCAGCCATCAATTCCTTGCTCCACAAGCTTTAGACAGAAAAAGGGTGAGTGCAGTGTAAAGAGAAAACTGTTGCTGTACTCTCCTTGAACTGGTACCCACACAGCATCCTGCCTTCCTGCTAAGAGGAAGACAAGTTTTCAAGAGATAAAAAAAAGCTCTGCACAATGGTTACCTTTGTATGGAATGAATATTCAAGGAGATTGCACACTGGGCAATTAGTTTTTTAACCATTTTATTTGTAAATTGTCCCCAGGTGGTTCATATTCATAAGCCAGAAAAGTACATTGTTACATTTTACACTGTCATATGCTATCAAAGTGCTGGTAAGTGTGATATTTAACCTTTCCCTTGCACTATTATGCCTGTGATGGCAACGTATAAGGCACAGGATTCGTTCGAAAGTTTGAGCAGTCTGTTTGATTTTGCAAGAGGAGCATTTTTGTGGGTAATTTTTGAAAGGAAATGAAAGAGAAACAGCTACATCCCAAGCCCATAAATTCTACACTAGCCCAAAATAAAAAGTTTCTTTATTTAAAGGAATTCCTGTTACAAACTATTATTACACAATGTGATAAAATCATCTAAACAAGGAAAGGTCCTGCACTATCCAAACACTTGCTGCCATGTAATTTCTACAGCACTGACTACAAAGGACAAAAAGTACTGCAAAGTAATCACAACACTTTGATAAAGAATATGAATTAAAAGGGAGCTTAAAAAGGCAAGAGTCTATCCTTCCATGATCCTTTTGTTACCAATTGGTCCATTCAAAAGGACCAACATGGTTATATTTTTGACAGTTTTCTTTAAGTTCCAATCAGCAGAAGTTGCTGTGCCACAGTCTCTGGAGCAGACTCCAGACTAATCTAATCTATTCTGCTCTAAGAAAAGTCTCAGTTCATATACAAGTGTAGTATTGGAACTAAGGATCAGGTACCTTAGTGAAGATTTTGTCACTAAATTAAATTAGATGAGAAAATAAAAGAAATTCAGAAATAAAACACGGGCTTTTCCTGCTTCATCTCCTGCAGTTCAGTAGTTTTAAGTCAGTGGAGGAAGTTTACCTCCATTCAATGATTTTCAGTTCAGCACCCCACAATAACAATATATAAACCAGGATTGTTTGCCATTACATTTCCATGCCACTAACAACCAGCTTTCAATATTTCAGTGACAAAACAACTTTTCTCACTCTATGTCAGTGGTTCTGTATTCCATATACAGAAGACTGAGACATTCAGAGACTGCCAGAGCAAACATTTAAGTATAGCCTCACATGCTAGGAGGACAAGCACCATATTTTCAGCAGCAAGTGTCCCATGACTTACAGAGCTGAGACAGAGCACATTGCTCCTCCACAACACAGTCTCACAGTATGAAGCCTAAAGAGAGAAGGGAAAATCTAGGATGGGACATTAGAAGATCTGAACTACAAATGAAATACAGATGTGCTGTTGTAAAGTTTTGGATCTGGAACCTCTTTTTGTCTCAGGGGGGACCTTTAAAAATGCTGAGTATTGTAATAGGGTATGGTATGACTGGACTATTGTAAAGTAAGTACAATATATCCTAAGTTATTGCCACTTCCCACATGGGCAATTTCCTTATTTACAAGAATATCTAGTACTGTTATAGCACATTCATTTCTTTCTTCTTACAGTACATGAAGAGTGTATTTGGTAAAGTTCTCTAGATTCCTGACATTTATGCTCCAGGTACTTCAGAAGATTTGTGGTCTTTGATGCTCTAAGAGGCAAGATAGAGACACTTTCAAGTTTGTCCTCTGCTTAACTGTTTCTCTCATAATCTTTTCTTCCTTTTTTAGTAACTTGATAAAGGAAGTGTCCTTACGGTTAATCTATTTTAACAATCTCAATGAGTATTTTCTAAGTCTCCTGAGAAAAACAAGCCTAAGGAGACACAGTTCATGCATAGATGAACAAGTTTATGTCCATCTATATCTGTTCCATAAAAGCTTTTCCACTCATAAGGCAGTTTCAGGTAGACCTAATTGAAGCATAGATAACTCACTGGTATCAATGTTTTTGAGTTGTTCATTTGACAATACTTCAAAATGTTACAAGAGACTCCTGTGCTGGATATCTCCATACATTATTGTATCTTATATAAATAATGTAACTTAATTTACATGGTAAAAAATTATGAAGAACAATTTTATATGTGCAATTATGTTTGTAAGGAATTATTTCCTTTCATTTATTTAAAACCCTGAGCACTTAGTTTATTTAAAAATATTCCTTATGAGCACATCAGTACCTTGAATTTACATTTTTTCCCTTATTTTTCATATTGTGTCACTTGTTCAGGCTCTCCATTATCCCTTTCCCATAATATCTTAAAGAACATCTAGCCAACAGCTAATTCAAGATAGGATGATGGCAACTAGATCCTGCATGTCATAGAATCATACTCACAGAATCAAATGGGTTGGAAAAGACCTCCGAGAGCATCAAGTCCAACCCTTGGATCCAATAACGCTGTGGTTACTAGGTCATGGCACTATGTGCCAAATCCAGTCTCATCTTAAAAACCTCCAAAAACAGTGAATCCACCACTTCCCTGGGCAGCCCATTCCAATGTCTGATTACTCTCATGGTAAAAAATTTCTCCCTAATATCCAACCTAAACTTCCCATGGCAGAGCTTAAGACCGTGCCCCCTTGTCCTACTGCTGGTTGCCTGGGAGAAGAGACCAACGCCCACCTGGCTACAGCCTCCTTTCAGGTAGTTGTAGAGAGTGATGAGGTCTCCCCTGAGCCTCCTTTTCTCCAGACTAAACAACCCCAGCTCCCTCAGCCTCTCCTCACAGAACTTGTGTTTCAGTCCCTTCACCAGTCTCATTGCTCTTCTCTGGACCTGCTCCAGCACCTCGACATCCTTCCTGAATTGAGGGGCCAGAACTGGACACAGCACTCAAGGTGTGGCCTCACCAGTGCTGAGTACAAGGGAAGAATCACTTCTCTGGACCTGTTGGCCACGCTGCTCCTGATACAGACCAGGATGCCATTGGCCTTCTTGGCCACCTGGGCACACTGCTGGCTCATGTTGAGCTTCCTGTCAATCCGAACTCCCAGGTCCCTTTCTGCCTGGCTGCTCTCCAGCCACTCTGTCCCCAGCCTGTAGCACTGCAGGGGGATGTTGTGGCCAAAGTGCAGGACCCGGCACTTGGCCTTGTTGAACCCCATCCCATTGGAACCAGCCCAACTCTCCAGCTTGTCCAGGTCCCTCTGAAGAGCCCTTCTGCCTTCCAGCAGATCCACACTCCCCCCCCAACTTGGTGTCATCTGCAAATTTGCTAATGGTGGACTCAATCCCCTCATCCAGATCATCAGTAAAGATATTAAACAGAACTGGGCCAAACTGATCCTTGGGGGACACCACTAGTGACCGGCCACCAACTGGATGCAGCACTGTTCACCACCACTCTCTGGGCCTGGCCCTTCAGCCAGTTCCTCACCCATCACAGGGTGCCCCTGTCCAAGCAGTGGGCAGCCATCTTTTTCAGGAGTATGCTATGGGAGACAGTGTCAAAGGCCTTGCTGAAGTCCAGGGAGACCACATCCACAGCCTTCCCCTCATCTACCAGGTGGGTCACCTGATCATAAAGGGAGATCAGGTTGGTCAGGCAGGACCTGCCCTTCCTAAACCCATGGTGGCTGGGTCTAATTCCCTGTCCATCCTGTAGGTGTCATGTGATTGCACTTAGGATGTTCTGCTCCGTAACCTTGCCAGGCACTGAGGTCAGGCTGACGGGCCTGTAGTTTCCCAGGTCCTCCTTCCGGCCCTTTTTGTGGATGGGTGTGACATTCGCCAACTTCCAATCATCTGGGACCTCCCCAGTGAGCCAGGACTGTTGGTAAATGATGGAGAGTGGCTTGGCAAACTCTTCTGCCAGCTCCCTCATCACCCTAAGATGGATCCCATCTGGTCCCACAGACTTGTGAGGATCCAAGTGGCTCAGCAGATTGCAAACTCTTTCCTCCTGGATTACAGGGGGGCTATTTGGCTTCCTGTCTTTGTCTACCAGTTCCGGAAGCCAGTTGTCCTGAGGACAACCTTACTGTTGAAAACAGTATGTTTTCATGTCCTCCTCAAATTGCTTGAGCTCACTTTTAGCTTGTATTACTTCCACTCAAATTGCTGTCTTTGTTGTCTTACCAGTCTAACACGGTCTTATCAGATGAAACCACTAATTTAAATAAGTTCATGGTATAATAACTAAGAGAAAAATGTGCAAGAAGTGTTCTGAGCCACTAGAGAGACCATTTGTTGGTAAAACTTGTATAAAGAAATAGATATCACAGTCAACCATTTCTATTGCTCATTCCTCATTTTCAGTGGTTACCTTTATTTAAGACTAGAGGTCTACAGGGCTCAGCTGCCATGCAGCTTAATCTGGTCATGAAGACACATGTTCCTGAATGTGCATATACTATTTTAAATTTGTGAAAATACATACACACAAATGTAGAATAATCATTCTTTTCTTCTGGTCTCACGTGACCATTGAAGATATTGTTTCCAACTTTTCACTGAATGTGCACTTTGTCATATATAAAAATATTTCTGACTATTTTTTTCTTTTAGTCCTGTTACTCTGCAAAGGCTCCTTTGCCTGCACAGAACAGTGCAGCCTGTGTACCCCTCTGCCTCTGGCCAGCTGTAACCTTAACTTCCCATAAACACAGGTCTTTGGCTCTGTACCATTCTTCAGGACACTGATCCACCCACTGGCATTGTCTTACAGGGCAGGCACTGTGCATTAGGAAAGAGGCTGACTCAAATTGCTTCTTCAGGAGCAAATTGGGAGCACTAGATTGAGAACCTGTCTTAATTTTCTCCCAGCAGCAGTCAGACACAGCCCCTTTATTCAGCCAGAACCAGAGAGGGTTATTTCAGACTTAACAGCAACATATGTTAATAAATTGTGTTTATAGAGGTGCAAATTCCACAACAAGAGGAAAAAAAAAAAGAAAAAGAAAAGGCTTTTGAATATTTTAAAGCTTTTATCTTAGTAGCCACACTTTTACCCACAAAATCTCCTCTGTAATTGACTTTTATATGGGCCTGCTAATGTGTTCTGAACTCCCATCTCTTAACTATGGCGTAGAAGCTATTTAACAGATAGCATTTTCAACACCTTTGTCAGTACAAACAAAGCATTATGTTATTTAGCAAATAAAAAAAACCCCTAGCAAACCCACAATCAGACATTGAACAATCTCAGTGCTCCTGAGCACCATTTCCTCATTCACTCATTCAAACTTTTTTATTTTTCCTTTGAGTTTCAGTTGCTCCTAGGGCAGCTGGCAGGACTCACTACGCAGCATATCGTGGAGACACTCCTTGCTTGTGCCAGCAGAAACAGTGGGAAATGCTCCATCCTGAGTTCATTTTGGTACTTTCTTATAGGAATAAGCAGGAGGGAAGGGCTTTTTTAGGAAGAAATTCTTTACTGTGAGGGTGGTGAGACACTGGAACAGATTGCCCAGGGAAGTTGTGGATGCCTCAACCCTGGCAGTGTTCAAGACCAGGTTGAATAAGGCCTTGAGCAACCTGGTCTAGTGAGAAGTGTCCCTGCCCATGGCTGTGGGGGTTTGGACTAGATGATCTTTAAGATTCATTCCAACCCTTAACATTCTATGATTCTATGATTTTTGGCCAGCTTTGCTTTCGTGTCCATTCTCTGCTTATCCATAATGACACAGGCTTCCAATGGCAGAGTGATGCTGACTGTCAGCTTGTAGTGTGGGAGCCCTACAGGAACCACAGCAGCAGTTACACCTGAATGCATTTGCTTCAAATGTGAGGCATCATTTCAAGGTGGGGAGTAGACTGTGAGATGGGAAGAGAGAAACATTAAGATTGTTTCAAAGATAGAGGCAGGGCTGGCCTTAGCAAATGAAATGACTTGAGCAATATGAACACAGAGTGTGCCCTGGAGAAAAAAACCCCAAAACATCAGGTAGGGCTGGGGGTTAGGAGAAAGCCCCTGAGAGCCACTAAGTCATTGTAATAAAGTCCTGGGTGTGATGACATTGTTGTAAGGGGTGACAATCTTTCAGACACAGAGCAATGCAGAGGCCTGGTGCCCTGTGCAGGACTGCAGGGCACACAGCTTTACACATAATGCAGCCCTTCTCAAGGAGGTGTCATAAAGTGCTTCACAGCTGGTTTTACATGATACATGTGCAACATATCATGCACTTTGCTTGTGGGAATTCCTCCACTGAGGACAGGTCAGAACAACCTACCTATCACAGCCATAATCTACTATGAGTGTTGCTGCCTGTGAAGACCAACATTCTCTCGTACAATTCAAGGAAACTGAAACTGTCAGAAAGCTCTAGTGCAACACTAGTCCAGAGACAGCCTATCCATATAGGATAGGCTCAGAAGAGGAATCTGTAAAAGATGCATGCCATGCTCCTGAAGTAGAGGATTTTGAATTATAGGTCAAACATGCTGGCAGAGGCCACGGTAGGCCAAATTCAGACACCAGTAAGGCAAAAGCAGAGGTGTTTGATGTAGCCCCCTGCCCTCTTCGGAAGCAAGAATGATGTACCTGATAAGGCAGTAACCCAAAGCCCTTTACTAGAGTCAGGAAAAAGGGTGAAAAGAACCCTTGTTCTTTTCAAGTAGTGTTGAAATTAGGGAAAGACACCTCCATTGCTGTAAAGATGAGGGGGATTCCAAAAAAGTACATTTGGGTTATCCATAGAAATACTGCGGATGAGTGCAGTTATTAGATGCTAAGAATATACAAGATGTATTAAGGAGAGAGCCCTAATATTCCTGTGTTGTAAAAGATCAGGAGAAAATTCAGTAAATTCATCTCCTCATATCATGTCACACATAAACTTGACACCCTACACATCCTGAGGACCAAAGTTTTGCACTACATAGGACAGAGACAATACTTCTCATAGCCTTTGGTCCTCTTGTCAAAGCACTCTGAAGGCTGCTGGAGTGGAGCTCCTATAGAGCAGACTACAACACCCTCCATTACTACAAGTTGGCATTACTTGTTTAGAATTATTTATGGGAAACACAAAGGGAGTAAAATGTTATTTTTCCTTCTCTTTAGGTAAAGATATACTCCCTGCTGATCAGATGAAGCCCTTTCAACATCACAGATGCAGGAGCTTATTTCTTGTCATGGACATCAGGTGCAATAACATGGCCACAACCTTTCCATAAAATGTGTACTCAGCGATACACCAAACTGGTGTTTTAAATGGGTGGTATGTCCATTGGGGAAAACTGCATATAAAAAGACCATTTCAGCTGGAGCCTTTGGATATGCAAGAACAACAGACAGAGCCCACTGGTGTGAACACACATCAGGAATTCAGACAGAAGAAAATTTATGAAGGAAGGACACAGTTTCTAAAATTTCACTTATTTTAAGGAGTACCATGCTTCAAAGCTGCAGAGCTGTTCTGTAGTAAAGCTGCTCTGCTAAAATGCTAAAAAAAATCTGTTTCTTTGAAGTCAGCAGGAGTCCTTGAAGATCATTTCAAATGCAGTGTGAGTCGTGCAAGGAATGATCTAGGGCCTTGATCACAACACATAGGGAGGGACTGAAATACTCTTCTTACATATAAATATGAGTAAGATGTGTAGGACATAAGGATTTTCGTACAGCCCTCATATTGAGGCTGAAGTGGACAAGTGTACAAATCTTGATAGTAACAAAAAGTTCGGGAAAGGCTGAATCCAGGGAGAAAGGTCTGATTCTTTAATTAGAGCAGAAGTGAATTAGAATTCCTTGGCTGAGGAAAAGACAGTTCTTGTGATGGGATTTGGAAATAGTCAAGAGTAATTATCAAGTGTTTGGCTTCAACAAGGAACTGTAGAGGAAAAGGCAAAGTTTCTATTTTCAGTGTTCATTTAACATAACCCTTTATTCTGTTTGCAGCCCACATGATGACGCAACATCCCTCCATTTATATTCCTAGATTTTGAATCATAAATACATTAATTCACCTCTTAATTATTCATCTAGGAGTTTCTTTGTTGGGATCTCAGGAGTACTGTATTAGGCATTTCTTTTGTAAAACGCAGATTTAAAATGTAAGAGGAATGAAGATTTAGTCTCTTTTCTAAAACTACAGAGAATTTTAGTGAAAACCATATGAAAATAGACAAACCTTCAATTAAAAAAAATGAGTTTCCAAAAACACAGACTGCTAGACTCATGTTCTCTCCATGTCTCTTTTCAAATATGTATCTAGTCTTTTCAGATAAAAATGGAATAGGAGAAAGAAAAGTGTAACTTCAGAACATTGTAAAAATAAGTAAGACTTCAGTAAAATTCTGATAGATATATAAAACAATGATTTTTCTTTTTATATCAGAAAGATTTTGTAAAAAACAGAGATTTATTAGCTTTGGAGTTTCTTTCTCACATTTCACAATATGATCAAGAGACCCTATGAAATTTTTTGAGGATAAATTTTGTCATAAAGAGAGTGCCTAAATAGATCTTATCACCTTGTAGAAAAATGACATTAAAAACAGTGTAATAGGCACTAAGAACTGTGTACCATTTTATAACGCAGTATGGTAGTATATGGTTTGGATTTGTCGGGAAACACATTTTATAGCTCTTTATTTAATGAAACCCTCACTGTTATCAGTTTTATTATATTCAACGGGGTTCTCAGTACAAGAAGTACATAGGCCTGTTGGAGTGCATTCAAAGGAGGGCCATGAAAATGATCAGAAGGATGGAGCACCTCTCCTGTGAAGACAGGCTCAGAGAGCTGAAGTTATTCAGCCTGTGGAAGAGAAGGCTCTGGGGAGATGTTATTGTGGCCTTCTGGAAGTTACAGGGGGGCTCCAAGATGAATGGAGAGAGCGGGATTTTTTATCAGGGCCTACAGATATAAAGGGGGATAATATTTTTAAACTGAAAGAGGAAAGTTTTAGATCAGATATTAGGACGAAATTTTTTGCTGTGAGGGTGTTGAGGCTCTGGAACAAGTTGCCCAGAGAAGCTGTAGGTGCTCCATCTCTGGAACTGTTCAAGGCTGGGTTGGATGGGGCTTTGAGCAAACTGATCTAATTGAAGCTGTCCCTGCCTATGGCTGTAGGGTTGGAACTAGACCATCTTTAAGGTCTCTTCAAGCCCTAACTACTCTGTGAATCATTCTATAATAATGTCAAAAACAACTGTTCACCCTCTTCCCAGCTCCAAGAGTCCGAGTGGCTTTACACAGAACTGAAGCTGAAGCAAAAAGAAGTCCCAAAGAAATTTGGAGGGTCAGGGATTTCTTCAGGGCAGAAAGACAAAAATTAATCAGACTACAGGCTTAACTATTAATTTTTTCCCTTGACAAACAGTGTTCAGTGATTCACTCAGTCATATTTTCTGAATGAAAGGAAAATCTGCCATCACAATCTACTAGGATAAACAACATAGGTACCTCAATGCTCTATTTCCCTAAGCATCTAAGCAATAATTTTATCTGAGCTACTTCTGAATATTAGTAAAAAAGTTTGGTAAATCTGGATGTGATTAAGAGTGTACTTCTTTTTTAAAATAAACACATTGAAAAGTCTGAAACTCCCTTTCAAAGATCAAAGAATCTCCAGTTACAAAACAAAAAAATAAAAAAGAATCTCACTTGGATCATCAGTAGTCCTTCTACTTGTCTACAAGGATACATACACTGGAACATCTTGCAGGTTTACCACCTGGGTATGTTTACATGCAGTTTTATCATGCCATTGCAGAGGTGTCATTTTATGGAAAACTATGTGATATGCATTAAAGTTCTTGCTAAGCGTTAGATAGTATAAGAATAGATCAAGATGACAAGATCGAGCATGCCTTAAGTGACATCACAGAGTGACTATATTTATATAGTGTACTTTCCTTTCCTGAAGGCTAGGGTATTTTGCCTATGTTTTGTGACAGAGAAAACACCTCCATTAGAAAGAAAATTACAGACCAGGCTGAAAGCTGTACTTTGTATCTATTATCCAAGCAGACCTAGGTGACCAACTTGTGGTTTTATCCCTAATGAAACACAAAGAAATTTTCAAGGTTCAGTATGTATTCTATTTCAAACTGGAAATCAGGCTTCTTCAGGAATGCTGTAGTTATTCATTGCTATATCATCCACATGTACAATCAGCCTGTGTGTACGTAGACCATTGAAACATCTACCCATGCAGATTATATCCACCTATACATAGATAGATCTACCAGATTAAGTTTTTTTCAGGTTACAATAATGATGCAAAAGCGTTTCTGGGGGAAGGTCTTCTACTGACAGTGGCTGAAAAAAAGAGAAGTGAATAAAGTGGAAATGCTGTGCTTACCAGCTCCCACTGTTCAGGCCACAGAGGGTCACTGAACTGCAGTTCATTTCCTATTCCACTCTCTGACTCCAACACTTTGAAGACTGCTGTAGGGATGTAATCATTCTTCTCGTGCTCGAGTGAAAACCACACAGAAAGATCAGTCATTTGCCTGCCCTGTTATTCACCCTCTTCCTCTTTTCATTTCTTTTCTGCTGTTTTAATATTTTTTTAAAGATCACTATTTCTTTGAAACAGTTTGAAATTTAGATTTATTAGTTAAAAAAAATCTTATGACAGCAGCTGATTGTTCTCTGAATTCTATATGTTATACACCACATGGTATCTTTTTTATGATTTTTTTTGAGGTCCAGTTCTCCAGAAATTCCCTAGAAATTCTGCTTTCTAAAAGCTCAGGTTTGTTCTGAATAACCTATATTATCCATCACAGATTATATGTTTCATCAATGAACAAAACTGACATCCAAAGTTACAAACATAAACACAGAATAAAGGAACAAAAATGTTGTGAAAACTTCATATGCATATTTTCTAATTTTTTTTCCAATGGGATGATTTGACATCTCAGCTAAGATGACTTTGGTATGTGTGATGGAACTATCAGTCTTGGAAAAATAATTTTTTCTCTTTCATTTTTCTGCATTTGCAGAGTAAGACACTGGGATCACAAAACATCTAGGTAGTGGAGGCCAATTCAAGAGGGAAACTGTAAGACTGTGCAGACCCACTCTTACCATTGTAGTTTTTTTCATTGTGGTACTCCTAATCCTGATACAAACAGATCAGCCCAAATGACTGCATCTTCATGATAGGGTTATGGAGCAGGATGTGTTCATACTGCTGATGAATAAACCTTGTGGCATAAGGCTGAGCAAGCCTTGTGGCACATCATATGGTGAGACCCATTCTCAGTCTGTGGGACCATGATGTTATTGAGCTTCTGAGTGCAGAGTCTGACTCAGAGAATGCTCTTTGTTGCTGTTACTACTATCATGGTCACTGCATTTCATCCTTTTGGATGTTGAGCTACAAGACTCAGTCTAAATCAGAGTACAGACACAATTTAAGCATACAAAATAAAGGAATCTTGGGTAAAAGGGAGGTGGGGTAGGACTTATAAGTGCATGGGGCCAGACTCTGCCTCACTCTGTGATTCCACCTGGGAAATGGGGTGCTTGCTAGATATTGTGACCAAACTCAAACCCGTGCTAGGGAGGACCCTGCGACTCAGGAATTTAGGCAATTCTGTGATTTCATTGTGGCTCAGACATCTGGATGCCTGATCTGTGAAAAGAAAAGGAAGATGGAAAAAAATGAAGACACAGAACAGAAAAATGTGATGTCTTCACGGCTGGAAAAAAAATCTTCAAGCATTAGCAAAATGGTGTCCATTTCTACTTATTATAAATGCTTGTCCTTGCGTTACTTTAATTCATTTAGCTGTATTAGGAAATCATCCCCCAAATCCATGAAATACCTGAAATGTTCATTCCTGTAACACAGCAACAGGCTCTTAAAACATTTTTACTAGACTATTGTTCTTACAATTTTTACCATCCCTTGTCAAAATAAATCAAACCATGATAATCTCCATAAGCGCTTTAAAAGGATTAAAATTATGGGGAATCATTTTATATACCAAATTACTTTGTATATTTCTATTCTCTTGAATGAGAGGGGGAAATGAATTGGAAATCAAAAGAGGGAATTGCTCTTTTGATATCAGCATTTTCTTTTCTATGTGCGTAATTAAATAGATCTTGGAAGAGTGAGACACAGAAAAGAGAGGAAAGAGAAAAGAAAGGAGAAAGGGACAAAGGTAAGTGAGGATGAAAGGTATTCTATGGTCAGAATTAAAATATTTATGCATCTTCTTAAATCTCTGAAAGATACAGTTTATCAGGTTCTCACCTCAGCATTTCTAGAGGCTCCTGAAGACCACAGCAAAGTCTGGGGAACTGTCTGGATGACTTCGGTGCTACTGTTGCTAACACTCAAGATAAAAGTGCCAGTCTGGATGGTGAAAAGAAAGAGAGGAGGACAGGAGACCAGAGGAGTGTGTGGTTAAAGCTTTCCTACCACAGACTTTTTTCTCTGCTTATGGACAAGTTCCCAAGGGAACTGGCACAGAGGGCAGAGTCTACACAGCTGCTCTAAGCTGTTATTAGTCTCAGGTATAAAAACTTCTCTACCTGTGGAGGCCTATGCTGCTGAGCTATGTGCTAAGCAAATATCAAGGCCATTGTCAGATCTAGGTTCTTAGAATAACACCTTATATCTTCGAGCGTTATAATTTTATAATATCAAGAGGAATGACTAGGATGAAGAGGCAGAAAAAATATTCTTTATAAGATGAGAGAAATCTCACAATTGCTACCACTAGTTCTAATTGGGGACCTCAACTTGCCAGTCATCTGCTGAAAATAAAACACTGTGGAGAGAAATGAGTCCACAAGGTTCCTGAAATGTGTGGAAAAGAACTGCCTGACACAGATGGCAAGGGAGGCAACAAGGGAAGGATCCGCATTGGACCTGCTGTTGCAAACAGAGAATGACTGGTGGGAGATGTGATGGTCAGAGGCTCTCTTGGGCACAGAGATCACAAAATCATAGAATTTTCAATTCTTGGAGAAGTAAGGAGGGGGCCAGCAGAATTGCCACACTGGACTTCCAGAGGGGCAGACTTTGATGTCTTTAGGAGGCTGGTTGAGAGAGTCCCTTGGCAGGCAGTCCTGAGAGGCAAAGGAGTCCAGGGAGGCTGGGCAATTCTTCAAGAAGGAAATCTTAATGGTGCAGGAGCAGGCTGACTCAATGTGCCAAAAGATCAGCTAGCAGGGAGGCAGACCAGCCTGACTGAACAGAGAACTTTGACTGGAACTCAGGAAACAAGACAAAAGGTTTTGGAAGAAGGGGCCGGAAACTCAGGAGGAATGCAAAGATGTTTTGAGGTTATGTAGGGAGAAAATTAGAAGGTCCAAAGCCCAACTAGAACTCAATCTTTGCCATAAAAAACAACAAAGACTGTTTCTATAACTTGGGATCAGGCCCAGCCAGCATGGGATTCTGAAAGACAGATCCTGCTTGACCAACTTAGTCACCTGCTATGGCAAGGTGACCCATTTAGGGGATGAGGGAAAGGCTGTGGGTGTTGCCTGCCTGGAGTTTAGTAAAACCTTTACACTGTCTCCCACAGTATTCTCCTGAAGAAATGGGCTGCTCATGGCTTGGACAGGTCCTCTGTTCCCTGTGCAAAAATCTGTCTGGATGGCCGGGCCCAGAAAGTGGTGGGGGATAGAGTTACATGCTGCTACCAGCCAGTCACTAGTGGTGTTTCCCAGGGCTCAGTACTGGGTCCAGTCCTGCTTAATGTATAGTATAGTATATCTTATAGTATAACCAATGAGATGTCATTTGCTCTGTTTTCTATCTGACAGGTGCCTATCTTTTAAAAGAAAACATGGAAAATGTGTGCAGTCTGATATAATACAGATTTTAATTTACCAGTGAGTGAACAATGGTCAAGGAACTTCAATATATGTATTTTGCAGATGACAAAAGGGATTTTGAGGGACATATAAAATGTATCCACTCTGAATGATAAACTCCAGTAGGCATACTGAGCTCATTTTCCCTACCCATAAATAAAAAGTGCTCAAAAGTACATAAGCTAGGAGGAAAAATTAGGTGTGAAAAAGGTCCAGGAGAAATCTGAAGTCTGTCCAAAGCACCTGAAGATAAGGAGAGTTTATAACTGGTGAGATCTCCTCTGTACTTTGCACAGGAGATATCAAGTAACAAAAGCTAATGTGATAGGAGGTAGATGATACAGTGCATTTCCTAGGGACTCAAAAAAAGGTTAATTTGTAATGTTTTGATAGAAGAAAGTTCCCACTCATGGAAAATGGTACTGCAAAATTAAACTCTTCAGGTGAAATGTTCTGTCATATAGACTGCAACTAGCATTGGAGTACGGCAGCGACAAATTCGGTTGGGGTAATAATTGATATTTGCTTTAAATTGGACTAGGAAGACACTATCCAGAGGAGGAACCACATACACACAAACATACGCTCTCAAAAATTACCTCAAGATTCCAGGAAGCAGATTTTCCCTTTCATGCATCTTTTTTTATCAGTTTATCTGGCTGCCTGATAGCAGCAACGGAAAAGGTGAATTGGGTGGTTAGGCACTGGCACCCATCTGTTTCGCGATCTGTCTGATCCATTTCTATGCTAAACATTTTCAAGCATCTTTTCCTAGTGTTTCTGGGAAATATTAACAACATTTTCTTCCTTCTCTTGTAAAATTTTTGAAGCACTGAACTTAAGAATTTTCCTCATAGCAGGTTAAATTCTATCAACGATTTGTTTTCTTCAGAATCATTGAATTCACTTTTTGCTGTGGTCATACCCTTTTATGCTGGCTGACCAGACTGCTCTGGTGTTTGTATTTAACAAAGTGGATAACTACAAAACCTGAACATTTTAAATGGATGTAAAAAGATATTCACTGAGTGAATTTTGCTCCTGTGGGAGAGACTAGTACAATGGAACTAGATTCAACTAGCAGACAAACAGGGGGGGGGAAAAAAAAGCAGAGACAAAGGAACAATAAAAAGTGAATATACGTCAACATATATAATGCCACATATCATGACTTGAAAAACCCCCACTATCAAGTCTCTTTAAATATTACACAAGCTGTGAGAGATCTAGAAACCCTCTAATACTTATGTCTGAATGAAGAAATATTTTCTCAAAACTATGTGCTCTCTTTCTAAGGAATCTTACCAATAAAGTCTTTAAGAAATAGAAAGAGAAGAGCAAGGAGAAAAGAAAGGTGTTGAGACCCAAAATGTATTAACAGAAGGGAGCAAGCCCTAAAATTACTGAGAAACTTCAGTATGCAAATCAAATCCAGTAGAATCTCCAAGTAAATGATTGGTTTCAACATCCTTATTCTGGCACCCTGTTTGTAAGGGATAAATCTGAGGATTCCCAGATCTGCTAAAGGAACAGAGATAGCCTGACTCCACAGAGAAATCCATTAAGGTAGTAAACTCCAACTTCAGATGCATTTTTTAATACTATTTCTTTTCATGAATCTTGAAAATCCCAGGATGATAAAATGTTATTTTCATTTTTGGAAAGGCTCATTTCAGTAGTCTTATTTTAATTTTTTTCTCCTTACTTCTTCCTGCTGAGAAACATAGTATGGATGGGAAGATAATTAGAAACACAAAGCTAGAAACGAAAATAAAATGCTAGGTGACATTTTATGTCTCTTTTAGGTGAAGAATTTATTCTTGCTTACTGGAGCTCATATTTTAGGACAGTAGAAAAAATAATTCAGGGAAACTTACGTGGATTTTTTTTTTTTCCATATAAAGTACAAGCTATACATAGAAATCTTTCTTCAGACTATAGGAAGGAACAAGAAATACAGGAACAGGCTATATATTAATCAAGAAGCATATCTGACTGAAAGTACATCTCTTCATACATGAAGAGAGAAAAAAACATTTTAAATGAAATAGCTTAAATACATTAAGGAACCACTGATACTACAGTGACTTTTTTTTTTTGTTTAATGAGCACAGATGCGACAAATAAAATTTACACCCAACATGTTTAATTAAAATACTAGCATACACATGTGCACACAGTTACATGCATGCATGTGCACACACACACTCACAGAGGAAAAATAAGCAAGGAAATTCTTTCCGATAGCCAGTTTCAAGAATACAACTGTTCTCCTGTGCTAGAAGCTATTGCCAGCCAAATAAAATATCAGTGTTCCACTAGGAAATAGTCAGTCAAACAGAAAGTGCAATGAATCTGCAGCTAATGAATATAAGGGTTTCTCCATGAAATCCCCTGTGTCAGAAATCATTATAGAGGCTTTCTGTAGTTTAGGGCATTCCCAAGACTGGTTACTCAGTGTTATGTAAATGACAAATGTTTAGAAAAAAATAACTTGGAACAGATGAATAAGGCATTTGGTTCGTAGGAAAAGGGATCAATATAGTTTTGACTAGAGGCTTGAAGTAACTTCTTGTGTTAAAAATAACACCACTACAGTAACCTTCCTGTGGCTATCATTATATCAGTTTATAGACATTAAAATGTTTTAGCAAATGTAGAGATTTAAAAGGTGTTTCCTTGCAAAACAGAGGGACAACATATCATTAATTTTCACTTTTTATAAAGCATTACTTAGCACATTGATAGCAGAATTATTATCTTTTATTTCAATTGTTTTCATTCTTCTAGTAGAAATTGGGAAAACTATAATGATGCATGTTAATCCTGATATAGCAACTTGACAATGCTTGCTGGGAGACATCTTTAGGGCTTTTTGTGTTACACTTTAAAGAGGCTACCAAAGACTGAATTTACAGGCCCTACACAGATGTGTACAGAGAAGATTGAAAGAAGGTTTTTTTGTTTACCATCCACACCCACACAAGAACTAAATGCAAGCAGTTCTCAAATAGTTGATGAGAAGCAAAAGGAGCTCAGATCACTAAGAAGTGGTGTGTGAAATATAGACTCATTGCGTGCTCAGTCTGCAAAGGGAAGGAGAGATATTTTTGACGTAAATCAGTCAGCTGCAGTGTCTCATAACTAGGGAGGAACGGAATGGGGAATGTAGCCAAATAGTCACAGAGGAGGGAGAAAGTTCTGTGCACTGTAACTCCTGTCTTGGCTCACAGATCTCAAATGCCTGATCTGACCTGTGTTTCTTAGTTTGTATTTAAATGAATGCTGCAGAAGTCACTGTGTACCCAAATAAACAAAGAATAAAAATTCATTATGAATTTTAAAATTTGATCTTAGAATTGGCAATTCTCTAAGCTTCCTTCTCGGTTCCCTAAGTTGTATTTTCTGTTTGTACATGTATGAATAGCTCACTCACCACTAGAACATCCATATTTTTACTTCCAGATGTTCTGCCTGTCTTTGATCAGGCTCTTTTCTCAATAACTTTTATGCTACTTTTAACCCCTCAGTGACTTCTGTATCTCTGGCCTCTTTATAGACACTTTATTAGCCTTCAACACAGTTAATCCACTTGTAAATTATGCCTTTAATACAAGAGGGCTAGGAAACTACATGGTTTTCAAAATATGGTTTCACTAACTTCTTACATAACATTGGGATATTTCCTCTGACTTAGGTTCAATACCTCCATTTATAAATGTCTTGGTTTTGTTTCCTTCTCTTTTTTTTTTTTTTTCTTTCACCCTCAACTGCTGTTAAGCATCAGGCCAACTACTTTTGAGTCTTATTCACCATCCCATCCCTCCCTACCACTTTCCCTACACCCATTCTGAACTAGAGTGTATGGTTGTGGACAGATTGTGTTTTTTGGGTTCAACATAATTCACACACTATTTTGTTCTTCTGGCTGAAAAATTGCTGTGGTATGGATCAGATTATCACCAGAGCTGAGTGAACCAATTTGGATTAAATTAACAGAACCATTCCTTGCCTCACACAGATCTTTGTTTGAAGTTTGAAAATGTCAGCTTAATTTTTATTCACCTGCTGCTCACTTCCTGGTTTTGGTCAGGACTGGAATGCTACAATATTAGGAGAAATTATGCTCCTTTGATATTTTCAGATGAAATGGAAAGAGGAAATTGGAGATGAAGGATGGTCTTGTGGTTAAAGGAACTGAACAAGGGCTCTTGAGATAAAGGTTTAATAATAGTTTGTGCCACAGGCTAACTTTATGATTCCAGTCAACTGTCAGAAACAGAGAAATTGCACAACTGGATCAGATCAGTGGTCTACCTAATTATTTATCACCTCTCCATATCTTCTTGTGTCAGCTCCATGGAAAGATGCAGAAGTCTCTGAAAAATGCAGATATTAAATGCCTACAAAGGAAGTTTGTCCCACCACCTCACACTCTGCAGCATTCTACCCCCTTCTACAATTCTTAGCTGTTTCTAAATTCCAACATTTTGCTTATTTTCTTGGCTGCTGCCGAGGACTGTGCAGAGATCTTCATTGAGCTGTCAAGTCTTTTTTCTGAGTTGTTACAGCTGTTTTCTCTTGTTCTGCCCCTGTGATCAATAGGGGCTTTCTTGACACTGTCATCTTGTCTGGTCAATGGCCAGAACTGGAGGCCTTATAATTTCCCAGAATTCGGCAACTGCATGACTCAGAGCATGTGGTTATAATTGTGGCACAGTCCTTTTTCTTTCTATGCTAGTTACAGTGCTTGAGCACGAATGATGTGTTCAAATGCTGCCTGGCATTTGAAAGGAACACTCCAACATCATTCTTTTCTTCAAACAATAGGTACTTCTGTGATCGAGGTATTGTTCACCAGCCTTTTTTTGACCATGGCCACTATTATCCAGGTTGTTATAAATGAAAGGTTATTATAGCCCCCTAACAAGTCCTGGAAAAGTGTCCAGCTGCTACAAAATGTAGCTGTTAGAATTCTCATACTCACATGAGAAGAGTTTTCTCATTCATCTTGTTCCTAAAACTTCTGTTGATAAACAAAGGAAGACCCCGCATGGGGAACAAGGAGCCTATACCTCATTGATTGGGGGTAAAATATAACACATCAAAAAGATAGGCTCCTTTCACAATGCTCTGAAGAGTTCTGTTACACATCACCTGTGATTTGCTGCCCTGCAACAACCTGATCTGTCTTAAAAGTGTAACTAAAATGATACAGCCCTATGGTCATTCTCACTACTTTCTCTGGGAACCACACCTGCTCAGACCATTTGGACCACATTTTGATGTTACTACTCATCCTGAGTAGTTTCCTGTGCAAACATTATCAGTGTACTAAGGAATCAGGTGCTACTCATTGCCTCAAAAAAAAAAATTAGATACTCCAATTTTGCTTCTATGTCAGGTTCTTTCCATCACTGTCAACCTTTCTTTATACTGGAAATTATGCCTTGAGACCTTGGTCATGGTCTGTCATTGGTATTGCCGTGATTCATAAAGGTTGTAGGGACAAAAGAAACAGGTCCAGGAGCAGCTTTTCTCCTGTCCAAGTGCAAGGATAGCAAAAGAGCTTGATGATAGGAGAAGATGAGGCAGAGTTATATTGATTATATTAGGCTGTTACTGCTGCATACCTGTTAACTTAAGCTGCATTTAAACGGCTCAAAGCACACTCATGTCTACTGTTTCGTGACAAGTGTCTCTTTCCACTTAGTATGTGAAGGAGGACTGGGCATAAAAAAATATAAAGACAAAATTTGGTTGAGAAGTGCAAACAGATCTAGAAACTCAGACCAGCTTTCAATCCAGTAACAGAATCCAAAGAGATTTTATATCAAGATGGAGAAGCCAAAATCTTATTTTGCCTGCCTTGAGTGCCAATGGCACAGTATCGGGGAGTCACAACTAGCCCCATCCTGGCTGGACAAGGCTTGAAGGGGAGAAGTAAAATCCTCTGTTATGATCTCTGTGCAGTACCCACAAGTAGATACTTCCCAGTTTCCCAGAACTCAGCAATTCTATGGCTCACCGCATACCATTGTAATTATGGTTGTCAAGCCCCTCAGTTTCTTTGTACGCAGTTCTGGAGGCCGGCTTGTCTGACCAAATAGTGTATGAAAGAAACATAGGATATTAAAAAGCACAGGCACTTTTTGTCTTAGGAAAGCATGCTGAGCACAGATGCAATCTAAGCAGAAATGGATGCCATTAGTAATATTTTGATACCACAGCCATGTTGTGATTGTAAGGAAGCATAAAATTAACATTACTGTAGTTGTATTAGTAAAGATAACTGGTCAGATGCCATTTGGGGTCACATGCAAGAGTCCTAGCTGTCACAGAACAGGTGATGAGGCTGGTATCCAGCAGAGCAACTACAGGGTGGCTTGCAGTGCTGTCAAGGGTTTCTGTCAAGACTCCTAGCAAACACTAAAGGTTCTAAGGTCTTAAGATCCAAATCCACTTTCTTCAGTGCATACAAAAATTAGTTTTCTCAAATATTCTATAACTTAGAAACCTGATATGGAACTCACGTTTAACATGTCTCTGTCTTCCCCACCTAGCAGATTTCCTGCTCGTTATTTGTGCTATTACAGCTTTACATCTGCATTTTTACAGGTTCCTAAGGACTTGTTCTCCCATCCATATCTCTGGAGCTGGTGCAGCACAAACTGCTGCAGGAACTCTTTATCTCTTTCTAGGGACCTTTCATTCATCATACTTTCAGGAAGGAGGAAAGATTATGAGAAATCTAGTTTCTTGCTCATGGAAGGGAATAGAGAACTGTATCTTGAGATGTTACATGAATTTTATTCTCTTCCTGGCCTTTCCTGTTGCTTCCTTCTTTTGAGAATAATATCAGAAAGCAGATGGGGGAAACCCTTTCAGTTTTTTTGAGCACCATCACTTTGAATTCTTTGCTGTTGAAACAGAGGGAAGTGCATGAGGCTGATGGACAGGCAAGGGCAGAATCTTTGAGGATGTAAGGGCTCTTTAATTCACCAACAGAATGATTTGAACAGCCCTCATCCAGGAAAAACACAAGTAACTTATGAAAGTAAGGCAAGGAGACTGATGACTGAGGAACAGTGCTAGAGCATAAAGACTGTATAATCTGAGAGTAAACCAAGTCCCATGCACATTCTCTCTATTCCTTTTAAAAACCAAAAATAATCCAGTCTGAAGACAGATAACTAATCAGTACCACTGCTCATCAAATATCTCCAAAAACTGTAAACAGCAGCTGTAGCTCAGTTAAAACTGACAGCTCATGAAGGACAAACTTTAGCTTAGAGTTATATTTCTAGTTAGAGTCCTTTAAATTATTTTAAACTAATTTTAATTGCAGAAATCAAAATTATAAGTTACACGGAGAATAGTGGGAAAGAAATTAATACATTACAAGGAATAATCCAGTATTCTTTACTATTGAACTCAATAGTTCAACGATAGGTAATCCTTTCATAGCCCCAAAACCACTCTCTATGCATAAAAGACCTTTAAAAGGGGGTCCAAAGCAAAAATTTGGATGCAGTTTAAAGAGCCCCTGAGATTAGGGAAGCCTCTAGGAACCACAAAGACTTTTACTTATACTGTCTTGTATAAAAAAATGAAAGAATGAACGTTTCTTTTCATTCTTTTCTCTGCCACAGAAGCAGAGAAATGCACTAGCCTTTCCAACCACCACCTTGTATACTGTACAACTGCTGTCTTTTCTTCTTATTCCTCTGTCTGAAACCATAAAGGGTGACCTTGTTTTCCTTGTGCCTAGGAATATGGCTTATGGTCCCGTTGTGCTCTACCTACTCCTCTCCTTTTTCTCATATGGCTTTTCTGATTCTAGAAAACCTTTCCATCAAAAACTCAACCAGATGGGTAGCAAACTATATGCTGGGGAAGAATGTGAAGGTTCTGAAATTTCACATCGAAATGAGTTAAAAGAAGTATCAGATCCTTCTGCCTTGCATGAGAATAGAGAAGCAAATGCTGAAATGTTAGTAATTGAACAGCTTTTTAAAGACAGGGGAAAAAAATCAGTGGAATGAGTTAATTAGATAATAAGGGGGATAGATTTAGTAATTAATTCAGGTTACATAAAGCATTTGAGAATACTATGCAGAAAACTCATTGAGAAAAGTCCATCAGGGGCTTAAATGTTATCCCCGCCCCTGGCATTTTTGCCACTTTAATGTGAAATCATTTCTGAAAAATGCTCCCAACATTTTTGATAGAACTCAATATGTAGTCATCAGTAAGTATAGAATTTTTTCCTGCTTCTGAACAAATGTTTAAACAATTTGCTTTGGCAAGAAGTGTAAAGGATCTTGTGTTAGATATGTGAAGATTAAACTTCTTGGTGAGAATGCTGCTATGGTAATACACCTGGGGATCAATGACAGAAAAGAGGACATATTTGTGTTGCGGATGAAAGAGGTGAAAAAATCCTACATGCACAGATAGTAGCAAAGATTGGGTGTTTTTTAATCTCACATAAGACTAATTACCTTTGGTTAAACTGTTGTCATATATTTCCATTTTATCTTTCATAGGATGACCTGGATGGTTAATAATCAGCAGTTACACCTTTTACTGAATAGAATTGGATTCACAAGAAGGTGGTGGAGTGTGAATACTTGTCAGCTGATGCCATCATGCAAGCAAACTTCCCAGCAGTTGAAACCGCATGGACTCTGGAGATAGAGTTCACGTTAGCAAGTTTATAACTGCATATGACAGTTTTATTGAATAGTTCGGGTTGGAAAAGACCTCTGAGATCATTGAGTCCAACTGCTAACCCAACACCACCAAGTCCACCATGTCTCCAAGTGCCACATGCACATGTTTCTTGAACACTTTCCAGGGATGGTAACTCAACCACTTCTCCTGACAGCTTGCTCCAATGCTTGACAATCCTTTTCACGAAGAAATTTTTCCTAATATTCAGTCTAAATCTCCTGTGGCACATCATAAGTCCATTTCCTCTCATCCTGTCACTCATCACTAGGGAAAAGAAACCAGCCCCCACCTGGTGACAACCTCCTTTCAGGTAGCTGTAGAGAGCAATAAGGTCCCCTTCGAGCCTCCTTTTCTCCAGAGTAAACAACCCCAGTTCCCTCAGCTGCTGCTCATAAGATTTGTGCTCCAGACCCTTCCCCAGATTTGTTACCCTTCTCTGGACATGCTCCAGCACCTCCGGATATTTTTTGTGGTGAGGGGCTCAAAACTGAACACAGGATTTGAGGTGAGGCCTCGCCAGTGCAGAGTAGAGAGGGATAATCACTGTCCTCATGCTGCTGGCCACACTGTTTCTGATGCAAGCCATGATGCCATTGACCTTCTTGGGCCAATGGGCACACTGCTGGCTCATGTTCATCCAGCTGTTGACCAGCCCCCTCAGGTCCTTTTCCACCAGACAGCTTTCTGGCCACTCATCCCCAAGCCCGTAGCTCTCCATGGGGTTGTTGAGACCCGCATGGAGGACACAGGACTTCACTTGCTGAACCTCTTGGTTCCAGCCCATCGACCCAGCCTATCCAGATTCCTCTGCAGAGCCTTCCTGTCTTCCAGCAGATCAACATTCCTGCCCAGCTTGTGATCCTCTGCAAATTTAGTGAGAGTGCACTTGATCCCCTCATCTAGATCATTGACAAAGACATTAAGCAGGACTGGACCCAGTACTGAGCCCTGGGAAACACCACTAGTGACTGGCTGGTAGCAGCATGTAACTCTATCCCCCACCACTTTCTGGGCCTGGCCATCCAGACAGATTTTTGCACAGGGAACAGAGGACCTGTCCAAGCCATGAGCAGCCCATTTCTTCAGGAGAATGCTGTGGGAGACAGTGTAAAGGTTTTACTAAACTCCAGGCAGGCAACACCCACAGCCTTTCCCTCATCCCCTAAATGGATCACCTTGCCGTAGCAGGTGACTAAGTTGGTCAAGCAGGATCTGTCTTTCAGAATCCCGTGCTGGCTGGGCCTGATCCCAAGTTATAGAAACAGTCTTTGTTGTCTTTTATGGCAATAGTAAGTTGGGCTTTGGACCTTCTAATTTTCTCCCTACATAACCTCAAAACATCTTTGCACTCCTCCTGAGTTTCCTGCCCCTTCTTCCAAAACCTTTTGTCTTGTTTCCTGAGTTCCAGTCAAAGTTCTCTGTTCAGTCAGGCTGGTCTGCCTCCCTGCTAGCTGATCTTTTGGCACATTGGGTCAGCCTGCTCCTGCACCATTAAGATTTCCTTCTTGAAGAATGTCCAGCCTCCCTGGACTCCTTTGCCTCTCAGGACTGCCTGCCAAGGGACTCTCTCAACCAGTCTTCTAAAGACATCAAAGTCTGCCCCTCTGGAAGTCCAGTGTGGCAATTCTGCTGGCCCCCTCCTTACTTCTCCAAGAATTGAAAATTCTATGATTTTGTGATCTCTGTGCCCAAGAGAGCCTCTGACCATCACATCTCCCACCAGTCATTCTCTGTTTGCAACAGCAGGTCCAATGTGGATCCTTCCCTTGTTGCCACCCTTGCCATCTGTGTCAGGTAGTTCTTTTCCACACACTTCAGAAACCTTGTGGACTCATTCCTTTCAACAGTGTTTTATTTTCAGCAGATGACTGGCAAGTTGAGGTCCCCAATTAGAATAATTAGTAATTGTGAGATTTCTCCCATCTTATGTAGAATATTTTGCTGTCTCTTGAGATTTGTTAGGTGATCTATAACAGAATCCCACCAGGATATCTGCCCTGTTGGTCTTCCTCCTAATTTTTACCCACAAACACTCAACCCTGTCACCACCATCATTAAGTTTTAGACAGTCAAGTCACTCCCTAAGATACAGGGCTACCCCATTGTCTCTCCTTCCTTGCCTGTCCCTTTTGAACAATTTACAGCCATCTGTTGCAGCACTCTAGTTGTGTGATTCATCCACCATGTCTCCTTGATGTCAACTATGTTGTGGTTTTCCTGCTGTGCAATGGCTTCCAGTTCCTTCTATTTGCTGCCCATGGTGCATTGGTGTAAATACATCTCAATTGGGTTATCAATCCTGCTGCCTTTTTGGGGGAAGAAGCTCTAATTCCTGCACAACCATTCTCAGGTGCTTCCATAGTCTCTAATACATCAATAACTTTTGCAACTGCAAGATGCTACTGCATCAATAACCCTTGCATCTTGCTTCTGGAAGCATGCACTGCTTCAGTGGGGCAGGAGTAAAAGTTCAGCCATCCAGAGATTTCAAGGAATCATGAAGGGACGCTGTGGGAGAAGCCTACCAGATCAGCCCCAGAAACTAGAGGTTAAATCCACAAAATGTTTTAGAAAAAATTTAAATGTTTTAGAGTAATTTTAGGCATTCATATAGGTGTAGTTCCCTGGCTTTTAAGGTGCCTGAAATATCCAGGTGCCAATTCTTTTTACTAGATCAGTTCTGGAGAACACTTAAGACTGAATGTCTTCTGCCTTAACAGCACTGGATACACAGGCAAGTACCTCATTCTAGGCTTTGATTAGGCTTGAGTTTTATGTCTGCTTCAAATGTGATGCTTAGTCTTGTCAAAACAGGCACATAGGAATAGAGGCTACAGAGAACCAGCTAGAGAATTCAGAGGAGCTAGCTGCCTCTACAGATCATGGGCAAGAACGCTCCGTCAGAGCACTCAATACTCGTTTAGTTTTTCCTCATGAGTTCAGTTCTTCTGTCCTTGTGGCTACTGGGGAGTCCCCTCCTTAGGAACTTCTAAATATCATGCAGTAGCTAACATTGCAAGAATCCTAGAATCATATAATCATAAAATCATTAAGTTTGGAAAAGATCTCTAAGATCACCAGGTCCAGCTACTGTCTCAGTCTCTTCTGTCACGGCTATGTTTTAATGATATTTAAGTATTCCTTGGACTAAACAGAAAGAGGGTTGTGCTATAGCACAGTAGATAGAGCATTCATGCCCTTGGAGATGCAACACATCTCTTTGCCTCGTGAGCGACTTAATCACCAGGTGAGAGCATTTGGATTCTTCTTGTTCTGGAATTTGGTTATTCCAAATGCTCAGACTCCTGTGTGGGAGCTTAAACTACTACACTGAGCAAAAAGAAGCAGGGATGGCATTACCATCAAATCACTTGGTGAAAAAAACCCCATACCTGTGGACATACTTCCAAATTATGCTGCTTTACTAGCAGTGTGCATTGTCCTGTAACAGACATTGATCTTACATTCCATAAAACAGGGTAGGCAGATTTTTAGTGCATACTTCTTCTACTGACCATTGCAGGAAATTCCGTGATTAGCATATTTGCTTTGCAGATCCCTTATGTAGAAGCCTAATCCCTTTTACAAAAGTTATATGACACCTTTACTGTTACTTTGGGAGCATATTAAATTAAATTGGAGAATATACTCCAAAAACGAGAGAGAAGTATTTGAAAACAGCAGATTATAATGTATTTCATTACATAGGTCTCTGCACACTAGTAGGTATTAAAAGCATGACCACTGACTATGGACTGAGATGTAGAAATGCATTTGATGCACATACATAAAATCCTCTAAAACCTGTAATATATCTGCTCATGTCATTGAAACAAGAATCAAAATTATAGTAAACAAAATATGATGCCAGGACAATTGAACTAATTATATACCTTTCTACAAGTAGGAGTCATTTGCATTTTTCAGCCACCACAAAATATTGGTGAAGGTTACTTCCACTTTAAGACTGTACCATTAAGTTAAATATTCTATTTGCACAGAAACAACTGGTTAAGAAACAAATCATATCTTGTGTGATAAATCAGCTCTTCAAAATCACTTTTTTTTTGGTATGAATCTCAAAGCAGGAGCTTTAAAATTCAGATACCACGCAGATGCCAAGAAACCAAAGAAAGCCATTCTTCATAGGACTTCACTGTTATAATGACCAAAGCAGTGGCAGCTAAACTATTACAGATGAGCTGCACTGATATATGAGTTATATATCTAAAGTACAATTCATCAGCACTGTGTAAAAAAGTAGGAATAGGCAGAGTGGAATAAAAAATATATACTTTGTTCTAGCAAAACACTTAGTAACTTTCCATAACCCATTTTATTTTTTCCACTGATTTTTAGAGCCAAACATTCAAGACTTAATTGAAACTGAAGATAATGTTAACACTTTGTCAAACATTTGAATCGCTTCCAGTATATTGTAGTATAATCCGCTGTCCACAAACATCCCCTTCATTATTGCCTAATTACATGCAAATTTCATAAAATGAATGAGTTTTAAGTACTTGTCAATCTGTCATCCTAGGAACCACTGAAACATTTTGACTGCTAGATAAATAATCAGCAATAATCACGCTATGCAAATTTGATATTTTCTGTACAATTATCTGAAACCATAAATAACTGGACACAAAGACATTTGGCATTCTCTCAGAAAGACTTGACCTACAGGCTTTTTTATTCCAAACAAACATGCCAGCAGAATTTTTAAATTTTTGCCTAGATGAACGTGACCAGTAGAAGGAAAAAAAAGGATTTAGTGTATTAATATTTTATTACAACCTGGGAAAGGTTTCTTTCTTCCACTTTATTAAAAAAAAAATATTTGTTTTTCTCAATTATACCTCTCACCACAATTTTAGTTCTTTAGTTCTCTGCTTTTCATCTGTAATTATCAGACTGTATTTTGGTTTTTGCTTAATATTTTTCAAGTAATAAGGGAATTAAGTAGGAGGTATTGTTGACTTTTAATATTCCTCTCCTCTGTACTTGTTGTAGATCTTCTATAGTGTTTCCTACCATGATTCATTTTGACATTTCTAATGCACTGCAGGCACTTCAGCAGACCCAGTACCAGGAGGCTAATTATCAGGATTACAGACAAGCTCAGAAATACATAAACAGGGAATGCAGGTGAAATTGTGGACTCCAAAACTACTTTTATTTCCTCTTTACTCTGAGCATTGTATATGTGTCCCTGTGTGCATATAAATACATATGCATCTTCTTGTGTGTATTTGTGTGTATTTTATGAGTGTGTTTTGAATTCTTAAATGTTGGCTCAGAATATGATGTTTTTTCTATAAACAGTAAGAAAACTCTTGAAAACATAAACAAGTAAGACAGTGGTTTTTCATGTTACCAACTTCAAGTTTACTCTGAGATAAATATTTCCATTAATGTATACCACTGAGAAATAGCATAAAGGATGGATAGTAGGCAGATAGCACAAAATCTGTATTTAAGACTCTTTCTTTCCTTTTAGTTTAAAAATGAATGCCTATTAATTGCAGTTGCATAATTTTGTGTAAGAATTCTTAGTCCTGGTCTATCTGCCACTGAAGTGTCAGGAATCTGCATGATAATAGTATCAAGGTTATTGTGTAGGGCGCATGTCATCTTTTTGTTCTTTAGACTTTCCAAAGCTAAGCCACTTGTTTATACAGGAACATTGATTTGATGAATTTCAATAATTTTGAGATCTCAAACGGTCCTTGGGTAGGGGTTAGTTTCACTAACACAGATACAGGAGGGAAAAAATCAAATATTAAAGGTTTATATTAAATGACACGTATTTGTCAAAACTGATCTTGAAATTACACAATTCAAAAAAAATTACAACAGGAAGTTTGTTTTTTTTTTAAATTAAGTGTGTGGGACCAAAACTGTTTCTGATGGTTGAACATTCATGCTACACTACTTGCCAGCAAACCCACTGCTATGTAACAAAAACTATGGCGATTTCAAGTTATTGATATATTAAATGAATCATGGTTTACTGCAGAAATATGAAAATTATTTTAAATAATGAAAAAATGTGGGGATTTCATAATTTGTTCATGAATCATTTGTGAACTGGAAAAAGTATAATGAAATTCATCAAATAAATGATGCTTTCTGAGCTATTTAGTCACCTATGGAGAAGCATGCTGAAGTGTTAATAGGTCAATGGCTTGTTTTTCAATGTCTGTCTATATATTTCAAGAGGGTCTTTTTGTGTATTTGTTGATCACAGGTAAGAAATTAGCAGGAAAATTATCTGAATATGGTATAAGAATCAACATCCCACCTTTTATGGGCAGATTAGCTTTTAAGAGGTAACTAGGTAATGACAATCTTTATTTATACTCCACACCAAGCTCTGGCAAATATGTGATGGCAACGTAACTTTCAATACACTTACAGGTTCAAAATCATCTCTCTGAAACCCTTTTTCTTATCAGGGATCTTAATGGAATTACTTTCTATCATCTTAGCTGTTTGGTATTCGAATATTTGAATTCAACAGAGACATGTTGAAATGTGCAGTTGCAAATTGTTTCAAGACTTGCAGAAGCAGCAACAAGCCCAGCCAATAAATGAGCACCTGCTAGATAAAAAAATATGAAATGTGTGTCAGGCTGTCCTTTCCCAAAACCTGACAACATAAGTAGGAACCACAATAATATTTGCATGGTGATTACTTAAAGACTGTACAAGCTATAATGTTCCAAGCAGCATCCATTACATTGTGATTGCTCTGGAATCTCTAATGGCAAAATATATTAGGATTCTGGATCCAAAATATTTTTGTAAATAAGTCACTTGTGCCTATTATGCATTCTTTTTCTTTGTTTCTGCATATCTATTTTACATATTCTGTATGTTTAAAATACAGATGATTATTTCAAAAGTAGGTTATAGAGTGATGAAACTATCGTCATTAGCTGAGTAGAAGAATAACATCGTGTGAAGACAGGGGAAAATATACCCAGGTAAAGATGAGTGAGCTACAAGAGACAGATGAATTAATTATTTTCATCAGTATGAACACACCAGGAAAGGATTTTCTCCTTTAAATACTCTTGCACTGAGAAGTGATGTGGACAGAGGTTTGTTTTGGAAAGAGAGAATCACTAGCAATGGCTATTTACTGCCAAGTAAGAGCCAAGTCTTACCTGGAGCGATGACTCATTGACGATGTAAGAAAATGTACAAATTAAAAACATGTACTTTCCTTTGCTGTCATATAATAAAATATTTAGTGCAAAACTGATGGAGAGTTAATTATATATGAATATAAAACTTATACTCTGCCCAAGTTACACACCCAAGTGTATCTTTCAATATCCATTCTTGGTTACTCATAGTAATTTCAGCAACAATTCTTCCTTCTTTTCTACCATCCACCCATCCACCCACCCATCCACCCACCCATCCATCCATCCATCCATCCATCCATCCATCCATCCATCCATCCATCCATCCATCCATCTATATCACTACTGCTGCTGCTGAGCATCTCTTACACCCCCAATGAAAGGCTAAGTAAAAGCAGTTAGAGAGTAAAGCAGTTAGAGTGACATTTATCAATACCAATTTGACTTCTCTGACTAGCTGGGCACTAAGCTAATATAGCTCACAGGGTTGAACTTGATTCCTTTTGTTGAGAGAATGTAAAGGATTTAGGAATTCAATTTTCCAAACTTGGCAACTGCAGAGAAGTGAGAGAAGGGGAGAATAAAAAAACACAGGAATTTAAAAATTCCTGAAATTTAATTTTTGAAAACTCCTTTTTCAATTAAGTAGGTACAATGACCTCTTTAGCCAGACAAATCTTGACATCCCTTGCACTATAATCTGAATATCCTTGTCAGCTAATGGTAAATATGTCTTCTAACTTTGTGATGACTTTGTCTGGCCAATTCTGGCTGATGCCACTGAGTGGAAATATGTTGGTCTTGCCTTGCCCCCCAAACAGAAATATTTTTACTGCTGTATTGGTAGCTGCACTGATCTCCAAACTGTGGACAGGATCTGATTTCAAAAGATCGTAAGAAATGTTAGAGATTGAATTTTAAGGTGATTCCCATGCAATCACTGCAAAAGTGAGAGATGCAGATTAAACGCAGATTGGACGTGGCACTGAGTGCCATGATCTAGTAAATGGACTGGATGTGGACCAAGGGTTGGACTCGATGATCTCAGAGGTCTTTTCCAACCCAATCGATTCTATGATTCTAGTCTATGATTCTAGGTTCTATGAATCAGTGCCTCTCTCCAGATATTTTTGTTTTAAATATAATCCTTACTGCAAAAATTAACTGTGACATACATATCCTGTTCAGCTTACAAATTCCACCATTGCTTCTGTAGGAAATACTTGCTTGTACACATGTTTAAGCTGCTCTTCTGAATCACTTTACTGGTAAGACACTTCAAGAAAAACTTTGTATTCAAAAGAATCACATACAATTCTAAGAAATGCAGCATATACATAGGACAAGTAAGAAAAAAGCAAATGTAAGTCAGTTCTCAGGAGAATTAGCAGTGGTTTATGCTCAAACTAGAGTTTCATGATTCTTTTCTTCTTCCTTAAATATGCGCTGTTTTCTCCATCCAGATGAAAACACTGAACAAAAACATAGCTGAGAAAACACCTAAAAATGGCACCCACTGAGCTATGACAGATTTGGCAAATAAAGGATGGAGAAGAAATCTCATGTGGTCTACCTCATCCAAGCATGTAAGGTCAAGTTCACCTCTAGTTTGAAACAGAGAGCAAAAGCACGAAAAGCCGTATAAATGAGAAAAGGAATCTTCAAAGAAAAGTCCACAACCAGAAACAAAATAATCAAGTCTGTTTCTTATGGTTCATGAGTGAAGGTAAAATTTGATAAGGGCTAATTTCAAAGTACTTTTTATGATCTTGCTCTGGTGTAAGCAATATATCCAAACTGTAGTTTTAACTTTGCTAAAGCTAACATTTTGGGTACTGCGAATTATAGAAGCAAACAAAAAATATTACCATTGAAGTGTTGCTCAACGCAATACATGAGAAAGGATATTACAGACTGTGAACACTGCACAGTGACTAACCCCAGTGAAAGCTCTACCTGGAAAGTTGCGTCCAACTTCAGGACAATAAAATGCGAGAATAAGATAACCTCAAATGCATGAAAATAAGAGCAATTTGAAATAATGTATTTACTTTCTTTTGAGAGGTTACAGATTCATTGATTGAGCTCAGTGAAGTGAGGTTACAGAATGCTAAAGAATTGTGATATACTCTAAATGGCTGTGCTGCCTCCCTGAAGAAAGCCAAGGAAGGTATCCATTGCTGTTTCAAACTCTTGTGTTGGGTGCCCCATCACAGGAAGGACAAAACCTCTTTTATTTCCCTTTGCTTCCACATGCAGATTTTGCTTTATTAAAGTGCCCTTATCTTGATCAAGAGTTTTGCTCCATCTTATTTTCTCCCTCCCTGCCCTGCTGAGGAGGGGACTGATAGAGTGACTTGGTAGGCACTTGGCATCCACCCAAGGTCAACCCGTCACACAAAAGTACAGTTAGTTATTGTAGCAATTTCCATATATCTTTTGGTGTAATACTGAAATTTTACAGACTTTTTTCCTCTACGAGATCTAATGTTCTTCTTCTAAGGTCCTTCAGGCCTCACTTTCATGTAGTTTTTTTCTGTGGCCTTTAGGTGTTGTGTCTACACTAAACAACAAAGAATCTAATCACTGAGCAGAATCAGTGCTGGGTCTTTTTTGCTTTTTTTTTTTTTTTTTTTTAAATGAATTTAAAATGAGAAATAAATTCAGAGCATGAAATATGGAAATGTTTATTATCAAAACAAAATATCCTAGATGAATTTAACATACTCAGAAACAAACAACTCAGCCAATAACTTAGTGGGGCTGTTTAATAATCATTATTGCTGCTTCAGTTCTCTAGTAGTTCTAAACTAAGTACCCCAAATATTTTCTGTTTCTACCATCTACTGTTGGTAGTTTATTGTATGTGAGACTTCCACTAGATGACAGTGGGAAAATGACTGGCAAAATGGAAGTGCCAGCAGAATCACAGTCTGGAGGAGAACAAAAGGGTAGATGTGTTGTTCCACATCCACTAGAACTAATTTTGCTCAATTACATCTTGCAATAAACATGACATAATAAGGTAAAATTCTTTTCTTTGTAGCTAAGAAAAATTTCAACAAAATCTACACTTTTTTTAAAAGTGCTGATTTTGGAGAAGTTTCATATTCTCTTAAGGAAATGTTTTGCCAGAAATCTTTCAAATTATTGTGATACTATACATAAAATGGACCATGTCTTTAAAATAAACTAACTTTGCTAATGTCAAGCATTTAAATTTTCAACATTTCCAGACTAAGCCAGTCATAACTAATTTTGGTTGGTAGGACTCTTTCAGTATGGTGCAGTCAACACCTGGTGCAGTTCACTCACTGCTTCTGCACTGACCCATTCCTTGTTCACCCTTCAGTATTGCAAGCAAATACAGATACTAACAATGAAAGTAAAATCCTACTATCCAATTTGTTGCTCACTACCTTCAGCAAATATTTTTTAGCCTAGAAAGAATTTTGATGGGGAAATCACACCCCGAGCTGCAGGCTTATGTTGGGACATTCACACATACTTGTGGGAAAGCTGCAAGCACAGCCCCTCAGCAGTTAAGAGCTCTGAGGAAATAAAGGCTACTCATATAAACACAGTTTTCAGAAAACTACATCATAAACTAACAAGCAGGCACAGATCTGACCCTTTTCTCTCTCTTCATCCCTTTTCCTCCAAGGTAGATTTCTAGCAGCTTTCTGAAAGCTGAGGAGTACTAAGCTTTTTTAGCAAGAATATTGTAAATAATTTGACCAACAAATCATTATAGTTGAAATTTGAAAAATATTGCAAGGTGAAGTAAGACATCTGCCCTTGAAGAATTTTTTCAGCCCAAGTGGTTTATGCAAAAAAAAGTCAGTGACATAGTCAAACCAGCTTAAAATAAAGTTTTCTGGGAAATTTGAGACAATATTTATTATAGACTTTTCTACCTGCTTTGCCTATAAAAGCAGTATAAGCTATGTGTTTCAGCTCCTTGTTATAGTTATAAGTGTTACTAGATATACATACAGTTTTAATCTCTGTGATTTCAAAGCACTATATTTGACAACTAGTTGTTTTATAAAAGGAAAATAAATATATTTTACTACATTCAACAATCCATTGAAGTACATAAAATAATGATAAATATTTTCCTCTTTTGTTTTTGGTATTATATGCATTTTTTTTATGATGCTGTCATTGTTACTCAATTTCTAAGGTCAGTGGTTTTTGACACTAGTTAGTCTGTGGAGGTAAGTGATATTTAAAGTATAATTCTGTCCATCAGCTTTTCTGAGTGTCAGCATCTTGACATGAATTGCTGTGCATGTATCAACTGGGATATGGATAGTCCCATGAAGTTATCACTATTCAGGAAGCTTTCTCCATCAGTTAAAATTCTTCAATTAATTTATCTGTTAAAGGTGTTGCATGTGATGATAATTCTTAGCTAAGGTACATGCATACCGTGTGAATTAAACTATGTCTCAGGTTTTGTGGCCTTTATTAGTCATTATGCATCTGCACCTGTTCCTCCTCTACCTTTACTGAGTGTGCAATGTGTCAGGAAGCAGGATGTCAGACATAGTGCGAATCTGCCAAATGCTCAAGTGATAGAGATTTACCAACAGAAACTCTGGCCTAGTGACCTCCTATATTGAACTATTGATTTCAGAGCAAATAATTGGGTTTCAAGAACTTTTCAATTGGTTCTACACAATTTTTTAGAGGGCAGAGGCAGTGGCAGAGTAATGACATCTGGGGACAGTATAACTGTGGCTCCTTTCCCCTGACATGTATATTCCCCACTGAAGCTGGCGAGTAGTTACCATCACTGGGGCAATTCATAGTGATTCAGCACTTTATTCAAAACATTAGGTGACTGCTGCAGTCAAAGCTTTGCAATCTTGATGGATAACCCTTTTTGTTCACATTTAAGTTTTGATTAAAATTTTCATTAGAGATTCAATTTTTGTTTAACCAGTTCACCTTTTGCCCCAGTGATTTCCCCTGGCTAGCTCTACTCTTGACAGATAAAATAGACTTGTTCTGTTGCAACTATTGAGGAATATGTCAGGATTTATCGTGGAAGTCTTGGCTAAAAATCAGTGCTGAAGTAATTGGGTGGTGATGAGTTGCAGTCTGGCGCTTCTCCAGACTGAAGTAAGATATCGGGCTGATGTGTTAGATCTCACCCAACTCTAAATGCTAGAAATCTTAACCTTAATAATATAAAATACTAGTGAAAATATATAAAAAAATTGTCCTTGTCCCATGGCTTGTATTCAGCTAAGTATTTATAGATTATTTTTCAGTAAATCATTGAGAGTTTTCAGGAGGATAACAATGCTGTGTTACCAGAAATATATATGTAATATATTAGATACTAAAAAACAGGATAACTTTTTAACTTATTGTACTAATTTACATAATTTGTAGTTTATATAAAAAAGGAATGTCGATAGCACAAAAAAAAAAAAATCCAAAAATTGTACCCCTATATGACTTTAAATCAAATGAAAGACTCTTTCTTAAAATGTGAAAAAAGCTAGTGTACCAAAAACATGAAATAGATTTGCAGTCAATACTTTACATTAATGACCAGGCTGCCTTTTCAATTCAACAGAATCACTCATATGTTCCCTACAAGGCTTGTGATTTGGTGTCATTTCTGGTTCATAATGCAACTAATCAGGGCATTTTGAAAGTCACATGGGCAATAATATTTAAACATTTTTTCAGAATAGGTTAACAAATTGGGTGCAGTCTATCAGTAAGTGGAAAATAAACTAATTCCTAGTTAAAGCATATGGTATTTACAGAATGTTTAGATTCCTTTCAGATCTCAAGTCATTGTTTAACTCCCGTCACTGTTGGTGATCCACCATCTTTCTTTCCCTCACGCATAAATTACTATTTTTCCACTTCAAAAATCACTGTAGAAAGCTTGCCTTTCTCTTCACTCTTGACCTTCAGTGTCCAAAAAGAATGTTCTGTTACTAAAGAGATAGACTAGACTCACCTCACACATTTAATAATTAAACAATACATTTTATTTTTGCTACTGGTAGTGGGAAAGATTGTCATGGATTTCATAAGCTAATTAAAGCTCAAAAGTACATCTTTCAAACAGCTTCTTTTCAAAAGTGATCTAAACATTGTTCCTTGCTGCTAAACCTGTGGGATTTTTGTGCTGGAATGGCAGATGAGGTATGTTATCAATCACACAAAGCCCTATTAATTTTATCACAACTCCAATGGCTGTTGACATTAAATGGCAAAAATTTGGCCATTGAGGTCCCTGAGGTAGTGCTTCTTCACATCCTTTCAAATGCTAATTATATTTTTGACCTTAAAAAAAAAAAAAAGACTGTTTTTATCCCCAGTAAGCCCCCTTTCCCTCCCTCCTGATAGCAGAAGCATTTTCACAGGGCCATTTCTCTGCCCACACTGCTTTGTTTGGTGGGATTTTTCTCTTTGTTTTGTTTTTGCCTTTTTTTTTTTTTTTAATATTAAAAAAAAGGGCATCCTTATAAAATTTCAGTAGCTGTTTAGGGGAAGGATTGCTATAGAGTAGTGCTGACGTTAGCTTTCACTGAGATGAAGAGAAGAGAGCGCTTGATGATGAAGACATTTCAAGGACACCACTGGCATGGAATAGCTTTCTCTCTGGGTCAGTCAGTGTTTCAGATTGCTTAATTACTGCGAATTCATACAAGTAACTGAGATGAACACATGGAAAGCCATTAGGAGGTCTCATCTATTGTTCAACTTCTGAGAGAAAAAAAAGGTAATCATTGAATTGGTGAGAGTTCTGCTCCAGCTTTTCATAGGATATCACTACCTGTCTGTCACTGGGAACTGTCTAAAGTAGCTTTTGTCATCTCCATATTAATATTAGGCACATCCTTATTAAAAATAATGGCTGTGTCATATCTGTTTCAAGGTCATCTGAATTACAACAGGAGTTGTAATTTTTGCATAAAATAGAATATTTTGTACATTATTTATTTGGATTTACTTGTAGTTCTCCTTACAATGTCTTTTTTGAAATGTTGGTCCTTCCTCTGTGTCTTTGCATTTGACTAGAAATTAAATCATTTTTATCCTGAAAAAAATATGACCCCACACAAGCAGAATGCAGTACATTCTTTACTATTTATGATGACAGGTGTTTATTGCACCCAAACATAGCTTCATGTTCACAAAAAGAAAGTGTGAATATATGGAATCTTTTGTGCCAAATTTTCCCTCAGCCTTTTAAACTGAAATTCAATTGAAGTCAGGGATCTAAGGGCAGAATTCAGCCCTTTCATATAAGGGTGGTGGGTGATGAGTGTAAGAGAGAGAGAAAAAAAGAAAATATATATGAGCACGATGAAGATCAGAAGGTATTGATTCACAGACTGGCTTTATTATAAAATTAGTATCAGAATCCAGATTGGTCATTCTCCTCAGTTTCCCTGACAGAGTCACCTCTAGTTAGATAAAAGGATCTTCATTTCACTGACTGTGGGCTTGTCAGGGCTCAGGACGTGTAATGTGAAAAGGACAATTTAATTCTCTTTCCTCAAAATCATGAAATTACACAAATGAAATAATGGCTTGTGTTTGGATGATTCTAAAACATATTCTCTTTCTAAAGACAAAGAACCATCTTTAAGATATTTTCTAGCCTATGCTATGGAGATGAGTGGGTCAGGTAACCGTGATCCTGCCTTTTGAGCATACGTAAATGGATTCGCGATTGAAGGTCCAGAAACTGAGTGTTGCGTAGCAGGAAAGCCCTAACATGTTCCCATAGAAAGGGCAACTGTAATAACCATCACAAAAGTTAAAACGTGGTATGCAGGTGTTAGGACATAGTTCTAAATATGGATGCGCTTTCTCATGTTAAAAAGTCATCTCTTATCAAAAGCTGTTACAGCAGGTATTTGTCACCACAGTGTAACTTCTTCCATAATGCTGATGCACTGTGAATTTGAAACTATGATTTTGAGAAGTAAAGAACACATCATATATATATATATATATATATATGGATGAAAAAATGGGTTCCATAATTAAAGAAAAAGATGCATATTTTTAACAAGGTTGTATTTCAGGGATTTGATAGAAATCTTTAAAATATTTCCAAAACTTAAAGGGTTTAATTTTGGAGTATATATAAACTCTGGAGATAGAGTTTATGCCAGTATTTTCCAAGGCTTCAAAAGATAGCAGAGACGTATTCATACAGAGGGTAAAGCATTAGGATGGTGTTTCAAGAGCCTTGACTTTCAGTCCCTTGCTAGCACTACTTTGCTCAGAGGCATTTAAACCAACTGTTTACTTGCCTTTGGTTCCCTCATCTGTATAATAGTAATGACACTTGACTTCTCTCCTAAAGTAATCTGAGATTTTGGAAGGTGAAAAAGACTTGTACGAACAGTACATATTATTCTAGATATGCACTCATGTGACCCATGATATCTTTGGCCCTTAAACTCCTATTTATAAGGATCCTTTTCACAAACCTGCAACCATCATTTCGCTACTCTGATTGTTTTAATGTGATGGGGAAAAAAGTGTTCCTTACAGTAAAGAGAGTCCAGTATGAAATAACAGTGAAACCAAATTCAGATATAATTGCATGGTAAGAATCAAAAGGTAATTTTTTGTATGTCTTTCTTAAGCATGTAGAATATCAATAGCCCAAGAAGGTTCTTATTATATTCTATTTATGGAGTATTATTGAGGCAAACAGTGATACCAGCCAACATTATGATGTTGATACCAGCAAACATTACCAGCCAGTCAGCAAGCCTGATAGGGCACAGTAAGCTTATGACATCTTTCAAACTGACCACAGTTGTCTATATTTTGGCACTTCTTAAAGCTTGTTTTTCAGATACTGTACTCTGCACCTTGAAATGAAAATATTTATTCAACGTATTGTGCAGATGCCTCGGATTCTCTATGATCCTCTTTTAAAGGTATAATTTTGCCTGTAAAACACTAAATAAGCTTGTTCTATTTATTCTTTCCAAAAATTCCAGTACTGATTATTCCATACTAAGAACTAATTGCTTGCCAAATTTCGTTAATTTAATTTTAAACCAGCAGCTGAATTATACAAAGGAAAACAATCATTTAAAACAGATAAACTTCTATTATTTGTATACTCATATAGTTTAAAAACAAACAAAAAAATCAACAAAAAACAACAAAACCAATTTATTTTTCTTTAAATTGTCAACTTCTAGCCCCAAGCACATTTTTTATTACTAGTGCACAATCCTATAAAAATAGAGCTTTATAAATGAAAACATTGACAGACCCTTAGCAATAGTAGCACTACAGGGAATAGCTATAAACAACATTTTTATTCCTCAAGCATACTTTACCCTTGAAAGTTTACACTAATTACCTGTAGTTTTGTTAATGTTTTAAGCTGCCCTTCATCTCTCCCATCCAGACATACCACTCAGCTTCCTCAACAGATATATTCAACAGCTTCTGTTCACACCTGACATCAATTTCCTTTGATGTTCACAGTCTAAATGAGAATGCTACAGCAAGCTGGATTTGTGAAGTATACAGGATGCCTTTAAAATGATGGCAGGTATTTTCCTCATTAAAGCAGCCATAACAGATAGTTAGATATGATGCTGTCCCTCACCTTCCTGCTAATTAATGACTATGATTGCAACCCAAATAAGATCAGGCAATTAAATGTGATAACATTTCAGAAGTGAAGAAAACGTACAACAATCTTGGAATAGCTTCCTGTAGATAAATAAAGTTGATCTTAGCAAAATTAACATATAAATGTACCATTCTATCAAAAAATTACACAAACTAAAGAACGTAGTAATTTTACTTTTAATTGAAACATGCACTATGGTGGAGATTGAAAGTATAAGCAAGCCCCCTATCTGTTTTGTCATTCGTATTAGCAATAGGATAGTTTTAATTCTTCAAAGGAAGATTTGTGAAAGGATGTCTTTACCACTAAAATATGACCTGGAAAGATTTCTGCATCAAGATAAAGCACCTTTTTCAGTTCTGTGTTCTGCACCTGAGTACCTTCTAGCTATGCTAAATGCCAGAGTGCTTCCTGTCCCAATGCCTGTAAACAGCCATGACCAGACACTCAGACTTTATGAGTATACTAAAAGTGTTTAGCAGAGATATCACTAATGTTTAAACTTGCCATCATAAAGTTTCAGAAATAATGCTTGTGATAGTGATGGGGAACTACTTAGAAAGAAATTCTTTACAGAGAGGGTGATCAGCCATTGGAATGGGCTGCCCAGGGAAGTGGTGCATTCTCTGTCCCTGGAGGTTTTTAAGATGAGGCTGGACGTGGCACTTAGTGCCATGGTCTAGCAACTGTGGTGGTAGTGGATCAAGGGTTGGACTTGATGATCTCAGAGGTCCTTTCCAACCCATCTGATTCTATGATTCTATGATTCCTGACAGACTGAAGCAGATAACTCAGCATTAATCTGTATTTCCTCACACTCCGAAGGATTTCTGTACCCACACTAGGGCTAATGATTGATTTATTGATTTTGAAAGCTCAGGTGTTTAAGTCCTTAAAGTGATAGACTTAATAGACTTACAATAAAGTTATTAATTCTGTATCTATGAACCCGTTTTAGTATAAAAATAGGTCCTAATAACAATAGACATATAGAAAAGAGAAATGATCTGATCACTTTTTCCTCTACTGGGGACAATATCTTTATGAGTGCCAAGCGCTGTACAAAATGTGGGAGTTACCAGGCCTTCTTCTTTTTAGATTATCTGGAGACCCACGGATCCCATTAGAACAGGTAAAGTTTTTGAAGAGTACTGTGGTAAATACCTTTTCCAAGAAAACTTGGGCCAGTATTGAAATTGCCACACATTGATCTTGTCCTTCTCTGGCCTTTAGTCTTGCTTTGAGTATATGGAAATCAACAACTTCATAATCTCCTCTTTAAAAGACTCTTCCTACTGCTAAGCTTGTTCTATGAGCACCCTTCTTCAGGTGCATCTTCTGACTGGTCTACATTGTATCTACAGCTCCTGCACACTCACAAGGCTATCCTAAATCACGGCCATGACAATTCAGCCAGTGTGATGTGTAACACTGGCAACTCAGACAGGGATGTGTCCTGTCACTGAAGTATGCCTCTGAGAGCAGCAAACTGTGATGCATGACTCTGAGAGATTAGTATATTCAGCAAAATCACTTGCTAGATGTAGGGAATACCGATGGGGAGTGCTTGTTATCTTAGTGTCACAGGGAAAGACAATGCCCCAGGACATCCAGGCCAAGACTAACAAAGACATGCATCCTTATCTTCAGATCTATGACTATACACCATGACAGCTGCTGGCCAAAGCCTAGCAGAGGTATGCAAGACTGGAAAAAATTTTGCCCTTTCTGAAATTTATGCTTCCTTAAGGTGTAAGTTAAATAAGTAAATAAAATGAGTAAATGAAAGCCACTTTCCTCTCCTGAGTGGATTTGTATGGGGCAGTCAGAATTTGGGAGCCAAGAAGAAATACTTAGAGCTGTGTCAAAACTTCACTGATATTTTGAACAGAGAGAAAAGGCATGAGCTCTAGAAGTAGTGTTCTTTGTTGTTATTGCAGCACTGAAGCCTTTGGTCTACATCTTTGTTCTGGTTCCCTATTAAACCTGAAGGTCAGGATCAAGGGGTTAATGCAGGATTTTCATGAAATATTAATTTGCTGCTAACTTCACATGCAGTAGTTTAACATTCTCTGTACAATTTGGCTTAAGCAGTGGCTGGGGACATGTTTATATGCAATTAAATGAAAAAGCAGTTTTCCTACCCTCTCTAACCTCTAATGTGAAGAAAAGTGTAACTGTGCGGTATGGTTTCTTTCACTTACACGTTGATGATCAAAGGTAAGAATGTTTTTGTGAACTAACCATATATTACTTTGTCACATTCTTAAAGTTTTTTTTCTTCCCCCCCCAAAAAAAAAAACCTTATTAAAAATATACTAACATGCAGTTTAGTTTTAGTTAACTACACTCTCCCTCTCTCCTTGGTCCAACAATAATGCAAAAGTAAGCATTCAAACGATGACATCAAATTTAAAGAGCATGGACTTTGCAAGCACTTTTAGGACGTAAAACATAAATGACATCATAAGTTAAAACTGTGTTGCCATAGACCATGTAGCTATGACCCAGTGAAGAAAGAATTTGCAAGACAATACAGAGATGTCCAGAGAGAGTCTGTGGGAACTGTTTAAATCTTTGAAATAAAAAGGTCATCCTGAATCTAAAAGGCTAAGGTCAAAAATAATTTTGTCAAAATAAGAGATGAATGATCCTTAAAACACAAGGGCTATAACACAGTTAACATTTTTACTGTGACACAAGTGTCATTCTAAATACATATTCAAGATTGAAAACTAGCAGATTTTTATTTTTCTTGCTCCTTCCCGGTCAATACAATCTTATGCCCTTCCATTTAGTTATGCTGCTAAAATTGTCATCCAGTCCCTCCTCCTTACGTAATGTTATGCTGGAAGCATTGTAAACATGGTTTCTAATCCAGCAATCTGGTGCCTCTGCTTCAGACATAGAAGATCAGAGTTCTGAATGTCTGGTTTGAGTCTATTATCACCCCTTCTGGTAATGAACATTTTCCCCTGTTGTCATTCATAAACTATCTTCAATTTAAAGGACTTCCTGTCACCTTACCTCTATCTTTTTAAACTTAGGTTTTTTTCTGGAGAGTGTCAGACCTCTCCATACTTTCCAAAAGACATCCATTAGTACTCTTAAATACAATATTATCTCAAACACTTTTGTACTTTCCCCCATTCCAACAATAATTCACCAGAAAACTTGTCTTAGCAATATATACCCCACAAAATTAATCTATTTTCCACCTGAGAATTCCCAAACAAAGAGAAATTATCAGTATACTCCTAAATTGTGCATACTTATGCTAATTAAAATACTTGTACTGTTAACCTGCATTTGTTTTGTTCATTAGTCATGTCACGAACTTGCCTACAACAGCCTGTAAACTTCTAGCAAGAAGCAGAGCTGACCAAGGCTTTAGGTGTCATTGTTTATTAATTTTTAATCCTCCAAATTGACAATTGTGTTGGATTTACTTTAGTTTTTAAAGAACTTGTTAAAAATCTCTGTGATCATCTGAGGTAAAACTTACCAAAGTTTAGAACACAACCAACACTGTAAAGACAGACTTCTGGATACACCTGTTATGGTTGAACAGTGAGAAAGGAAGAAAACCATATTCACTAAGTACAACAGTGCCAGCTCCAGTACGTACTTATAATTCAAACTAAAGCATTTTAAGATTTAACACAACAATAGAAACTTTCTTGCTTCTGACATAAAGGTGGTTATACCAACTTTAAAAACCCAAAACTCTGTTATATCTTGAAAAGAAAATTCCACAGCACTGGTCATAAACTGGTGTACAACATTATGTTTGGAATATTTTAGAATTTTTTTTGAGTAGTACAAATTTTTTTTGAGGTGTACAGTATTGATGGAGCTTTGAGTATCATTTAATTCTGATCTTACTCAATTGAAAGAGAAACTTGGAGCAACAATGAAATCAGTGAAAATACACTTGCATAAAATTTGCATTAGGTGACAATCAAATCTAAGTAGACTGACCACTGGAATTTAAACAAAGAGGTATATCAACTTTTTGAGTCACTTACTTCTGAGGGTTTTTTTGAGGTCTCCAGGATTTTTGTAACTGAGACAAAAATGCTGTAATATTACAATTCCTTACCCTGTAGACAAGCTGTTTCTGCTAATATTGAACACTTGATTAGTGGTTATTAGACAGGTTTTTCTCTTTGGTCTGGATTTGCCAACTAACTAGCAAATTAATCATAGGCAAAACCCTAATGAATTAACCATATTTATGCACATCATTTAGTTCTAGATCTTTTGTGAGGAAATGCGACTGAATTCACATTCTCTTCTTGTCTGTCAATTTTATTCAACTAAGCTTTCTCATCTTATTTTTGCCAAACACACAGGATCTCTCTGATGGTTTTACAAACAATTTTTTCCTAATCAGAAAAAGAAAACTATTGGTAAATACACAACTTCAGACTCCCATAATATTTGTGTTATATCTCTTTTAAATTCTGTTAATGCTATTTTCATAGGGAGATCAGAGCAAAGCTGGATGAAACTGAGACTTTTAAAATTTTTATGCTGGTCAGCATCCAAAACAGTGTGTTTTACCAAAGCATTACTTTAAAATCGTGTTGTCCCCAACCTGCTCTAGCCAAAGAGCAATACTATTGAGCAACTAATGTGCTGTGGGGAATATTCTGGTTTTCTCTAGGTGGGCCTCAGGTTTAACTGTTTAATTGCCTGTGACTGCATATAATGTAAAAGGATTCTGCAGCCAGCCTGATTTCCCCAAGCCACCACTTTAAAAGAGTTACAGGCTAGCATTCAAGCATGACTGAGTTATAGCCATGCTAGCCAAATCAGAAACACAGTAAGAATAGTCTCTTGCAGTATGTCAGTTTTCCATTGTAGAGACTCATCTGCTCTACTAAGGTGTCAGACAGCCATGAAAAATGGCAAACTTGAGAAAGTTAATAAAACTTTTTTAAAAATCTCAGAAGGGGTTTCAGTCAACAGCAGTGTTAATGACGGTTTAGGTTACAGCTTGTTATATTCATCTTGACCATAAAAACCTCAGTGATGACCCAGACTAAGATGTGTTTATACCTCTTCTGGGGCTGAAAGCATATGCACAGGCAATTATAAGAGCTTTTCTGAAAGACAGGGCCAGTATAAGCAAACTAAATCTATTCCTGGATAGGACTTGTAGCTGGCTCTGACAGCCTTCTTGTCCCACGGAAAGTTTGTATTATTTGAAAAGAGATCCATTAAGTTTTCTGACAGAATCAAACACCAAAACAGCCACTTTGAAAGACTGCGTACATTTTCATTTCAATTGGTCAAGATATGCTTGCTTGAAAATCTTCTCCCAAAGAGTTCTCATTAACACTGCAGCAAACTGATATTTATGCAGAGCTCTTTGTTACTGTGCTATTACTATCAGGCTAAACAAAATCAAATACCTGTGACTTAGGTATCACAGAATAAACTGGGTTGGAAAAGACCTTCGAGATCATCAAATCCAACCCTTGATCCAACACTGCTGTGGTTACTAGACCATGGCACTAAGTGCCACATCCAGTCTCATCTTAAAAACCTCCAGGGACGGAGAATCCACCACCTCCCTGGGCAGCCCATTCCAATGTCTGATCACTCTCATGGTAAAAAATTTCTTCCTGAGATCCAACCTAAACCTCCCCTGGCAGAGCTTAAGATCGTGCTCTCTTGTCCTACTGCTGGTTGCCTGGGAGAAGAGACTGACACCCACCTGGCTACAACCACCTTTCAGGGAGTTGTAGAGAGTGATGAGGTCTCCCCTAAGCCTTCTCTTCTCCAGGCTAAACAACCCCAGCTCCTGAGCCAATGCGTATTAATGTTCAGAAATATTCTCTTCAGTATCTTTTTTCCTTTTGTGAGTCTTGAAATCCTATTCCCAAAAATGTTCTTCTGGACACAATGTATTTTTTTTCCTGAGTTAAAAAAGAATCCCTTCTGTTTCTATGACAAATGTAGATATGAATACTACAATAGAGAGTGTATAAAGGCTCTTCTGTACTACCATGTTTCTTGTAATTTAGAACAGCTCATACAGCTGCATAGACCTTGCCACAAGATATCTTGAGGAATGCATATTGTGGTTCCTCCTCTCATGTATTTATCTCTTCTCCTGTTGTATTATCAACAGGATTTTTTGCCCATCACATATCTCCTGTCCATATCCCGCCATATGACCAGGTCCTGCTGTCCTCTGAACACAAAGAAAGAGTCATCTGCAGGTCATCAAATATATCCTTGTCATATGAGCTGCAATAAGGTCCAAAAAACCTCAAGATGTTTTTGTGCTACTCAGTGTGTCCACGTCTGCTTTCTGTTAATGGCGCCCACAGGAGAAAAGGCGGCATGAACAAGAGCCACCGAATAATTCGGGTAAGTTGGATGAATGGATCCAGGGTCTCAGTTGGGCCTCTGGCCATCTCAAGTGTGAGATGTGGAGTGATTTCTTTCCTGACAGTGGCTTGCATAAGAATTAAAATTGCTATTTTCCTAAAACACTCTTAATTTTTTGGTGCTATTTACAGTAATTTGTCCTAATCAGCTCTGGATCCTGACAGGGTTTTAGTCTCATTCCTAGGCTTTTCTAATATTTCACTGACTTTTCAATGTAAGCTATATTTTGAAAACAATCTCTTGGGCTTATGAAATGGCTCTGTCAGCAGACATCAAAGTAATACAAGGAGGAATACATTATCATTACTTTTCTTTTAGAAAGGAGACCAAGGCACAGAAAGGGGCAAAAAATATGGCTATGGTCAACCATCAGGGTATCTGAAAAGCTAGAAAGAGAACCTGGATCACCAGTCTGTTTCTTTCCCCATAGACACGGAAACTTTTTAAAGAGTAATAATATTCACAAAAATCTTTATGGCTATTTATTGTCTTGAATGACATAGCTATCTTATTTTTAAAAACCTGTTAAAGACCACCGTCAGCAGAAATGCTATCTTACTCTTATGTAGTGCCACAAAGGATTTCAGAAAATAGAGATGAGACTGAGAGTTGATTATCTGATTAAGTTTGCCAAGCACATATCGAGCATAAAAAAGTATTCTGTGCCTCAAGCAGTGTAGTACAAATGTCCCAATTAGATGCATGACTGATTTTGATTTGGCTCATTATTTATGCAGAACATTGGCTACTGGTTTATTGTCTTACTAAGTCCTGCAATATGACCCTTAATAGTGATTGTGCCTGATACTAGGAACACAAATTCATTTTTCTTAAGGCTGCATATATAATTGTTGTTGCTGTAGTAATAATAATAATAATAATAATAATAATAATAATAATAATAATAATAATAATAATAATAATAATAATAATAATATTTTTCTCTTTCTCCCTTGATAGTGACAGAGATCTGAGATAAAAGAGAAATAATTCCCAAATCTTGAAAATAATTGCATGTGAGCAGTAGCATTTGTTTCATTAAATTTAATCTTCCCAGGAGTTAGACCTGGAAGACTCTGCCTAAAATGTTCTACATAGTCAGTGGTGGGAAAGACACACTCCTGAAAAGTAACTGAATTATCAGAAAATAGAGTCTAAGACATATCAGAAAACCTATTTTCTGGAAGCAATTACTTCATTCTATTGATGATAGCAGATCTAAAAGTGACTGGCCCAGACTGGGATGCTCAGATTTTGACTGCCTTCATTCAAACATTTGAAGTCTGTCCCATGAGACTCCACAAAACTCTGAGCTCTCACATTTAAAGAAAATCCTTTGAAGCCAACTTTTAGACTGGTGCCATGAAGTAGTAGAGAAAGGGTGTCTCTAGAAGAAGATGTTTTCAAAATCTTTTAAGTGAAGCTAAAAACCTACTGAAAACTATGCTTACTCTTTACTGGTCTGCTTTGCAGTTTTTCTTCGGATAATCATTTTCTCTGGGAAACAGTTTCTTTGCGTAACAGTTTCTCTGTTGCTATAGGGTCATGTTCAGTGCAAGTCTTTGAAACCTTTGCGGGATAATCTACAAATAGATTCCTGCCAATTCCTGAATGTCAGTCTCAGAAATGCAGAGCACCAAATATCCATCATTAATAAAGAGCTACAGGACATGCAAGGAGATAGAATGTGAAGCTTCTTCACTGAAAGTAAGGGAATTTTTAAAAGAAATTAGGTGGGTAATTAACTTCCTGTCTCATTAAGAACACATATGGTTAACCACCTGAGATGCTGGAGTTTTAAAAGCTAATGCTGGAGCAGAAGAAAACCTCAAGATAAAGTCCAATATAGTGAATGGGACTATGAGGCAACCAAATGGAGTTCACAACTCTTTTCAATTACGTTTTCCTAATACATTAATAAGTGAACTGACTATTGAGAGTATATTTGGAAAGACCATATTTTAAGCTAGCATGGGAGAAGGAGTGTGATCTTTCAGTGTTTGCAGCTGTGGTATTAAGACCGCAGATGGAGCTTCAGCTAGCACAGCTCCCCTTTTGCGCACAAACAGGTTACTCTTCTTGACCAACCAAAGCAGCAAGTATTATTCAGCAAATTGATGTGTGTTTTAGAAAAATTAACACATTGAAGAAAATTATAAGCTGTTGAGGCACTGTTCATGAAAGTAGAAACATGATTCATCACAACGGATTTTTCTCTCATCTAGGTAAAAGTCATTTCAGTAATAAGGAACGCTAATAAAAAGGAAGAAACATTTCTAGATTAAGAGATGCAGACAACATTTTTCTCCCGTTAGCTTCAGTGAGTAGTGTGTTCACTTGAGTCTTATTCGTATTTAGACACATAGTTCTGAAAATTATTTTGAAACATTATACAGTCATCAAAATTAAGGAAATTCATAATAAACATGTTATACATGTATGGCAACATAAGCAGCAGTGCTCATAAATGCTAGTCTTCAGATCTCAAACTTTGAACTCTCATGCTTTTATTATGTGAAAATTTCACTGGATTTTCCCTAGTGTGGAGATTCATGGTAGTACATGCTCGCACGATATCTCTGGTATCTAATAAAGATTGATCTTGAGATTTAGAATCTTTCTCAGTGAGGATGCTAACAAAGGGAATTCACTGCTACCCAGCTGTCAAATTTGGTTAAAATTGGCCAGCAGGTACAAAAAGTATTGAGGTAGATTCATACATGCACAGGGAGGTTTAAGTAATACTATGTAATTCTCACCGCTTTATGAGCCAGGGTAAAGGTGGATATCTGATCCTAAGAATTAATTTATTTCAAAAATTGAACTAGTGCCCTTCCTTTGAAATAAATGCAATAAACCCCAAACTTTCAGATCTCTGGAGCTACCATGAAATTATCTTCATACTTTGTGTGAGGAATCTGATACTCACAAAAGAATGTTAAAAACCCCTTAACTTTCATTTACAGTACATCAGTCATCTCATATTAAGGAAAGATCTTTAATACATTCAATTCTGCACCTTTCCTTTACTCATCACCATCCATAATGTAAAAATATCTTTTTAGAATCGAATTATGATGAATATTGCTCTTCTCAGGAATGATTCTAAAGCAGCAGGTACTCATGTTTTGTTAAAAAAAATGATAATAGTTCAGGATTCCATATAGTACATGGGTTTTTTACTTACTCATGCTATCTTCAACTTTTATTCATATAGAATAGTGAAAGATATATGACAAACAGCTCTCCAGGAAATCAAAAATATCAATGACTATTCTGCCATCTCATCAAATTTTCCATCAAAGTTTCCTTCTGGAACACTTCCTCTGCCTAGTCCTGCACAGACTGTCCAAAGTAGAAGGACATAGACTTTTTTCCTTCTTACTCCCACAAAACCCACTAACAAGAGTAGAGAAAAAAAATCTCTGCAAAGCAGTTCTGTTTAACCCCTGTTTCTTTCTGTGAATAATTATTTTTCATGTCATTATTAAATAAGAATTGTGGTAGGTCTCTTTCTTTTGTTAAGTAAACTACTTGAAAGTCCTCATTAGAGAAAAGGATATTTAACTCAAATCCAGTAAACTTCAGTGGGACTTCTGGTGCTCCTCGTTTTCATTATCTGGGCTGTAGATATCAGAGAAGTACATTCACATGAGTTTCCTTAGTGACTATTAACTGTACTGCGACATTTTCTTTTTGTGTCCTCACGCAGATGAACAATGTACAATGGCTGATCAATATAAAGAAGTTTGCAAATAATTATTTCCAAAAAAACATTTTTTCCTGCCACAATCAGAGCTGTTAAAATTAGCCTAACCTCCCAAATGCTTTGTCAGTTTTCTTTCTGTAATTTTTTTTGTAATCTACCAGGAAACGTCCAGGAGGTTTCTTAATGAAAAAATGCTCAGACTATTTCTATAGTTTTTTAAAGTGCCTCTTCTAAGAAGGGTAACAGCATTAATAGTGAATAGAAGAATTAATCAGGCAACAGAGCAAATGAATAAAGTAAGCATTGCATAAACGATATTACTGAGTCCTTCCTTGTTGATTTGGGGGTTTTTTTTGTTTGTGTGCTTGGTTGTTGTTTGTTTCTTTGGTTTTTTTTGCTTTTTTGGTGGTGGTGTTTTGTTTTGGGTTTTTTTTTTTGGTTGGTTGGTTGGTTTGGTTTGGTTTGGTTTTTTTCTCCCATTTGAAATTTATGTCCTGAAGATGTCAAAACCAGAGCTGAGGAATAAGGTCCTACATTACTGATAATATTCCTAAATTGATGTATCTCAGCTTGCTTTTTGCCAGTCTCAGCTTTTCGAATAGATTTTTAAAAAATGTGTGTTCTTCAGTCAAGATGTACATCATGGAAGTTTAGTCCGCTCACTGGTTACGTGAACTATTTTGAGATGACAATTTCTCAGGCAATCGTATTGGTTGTAAATGGTCACATAAAGCAAAAATTGAAGCATTCAGTTTATTACATATTATATGGGATGAACTGAGTGATATAGTGGATGATGGTGAACTGTGAGACAATTTATTTATTCTTTTTCATTAAAATTTGATATTCAGTCATAACTCACACAGGGCAGAATGAAGTTTCCTAGTCCACAATAGAACACCCTCCATATTTTATATTTTAAAATAATGCAGTAGTTACTGCAAACAAAACATTTCATTTAAGAGTAGTGTTTGGGTCAAAAAGATAAATACATTCATTAATCAATACTAATTATGATTTTGATACACATATCAGTCAGCTTATATAAAGCATCAATTTAAGACATTAAATGATGTTTAATATTTATTTATGCTGTTCCATAATTTACACCATAGATAAAAATAAACATCCATCTCAGTTTTCCTTACAGAATCTATCTGGAAGACCTATCAATAGAATTTTATTCATCTATTTTAGATGTATGTGAGAAACTCCTCACCATGACATCTGATGATCTATCTAGTCATAATTGTAAAAATAGTAACTCTAAAAAATGTCATGCTTCCTCTTGCCTGACTCTCCAGTAGAAAAGCTAACAGTTCTGATATTTTTATCCCTAAATAACATCAACTCAAAAGGAAAAATAATCCCTAACAACTGACCCCCCAAAACAGAGACAAATGAATGAATAAAGGAAGGAAATAATATCATCATCCAGAAATGCTGTCACAGTATTAAGCAGGAATTTTCAGGCAATCTGAGTACCAACTAACCAGCCCTGGCTGTCCTCAAATATTTACGTCTCACTATTTTTGACAATGTGTTTCTATGAAAGAATTAAAAAAAATGTTTGCAGCCCGACTGTGGAGTCCGTAGTCGTGACACCTTGCAGAAATATAACCTTTCCTACAATAGGAATAAGCAGTTAGTTGTACAACATATTTTTTTTAGAGAAAAGAAAAAAAAAATAGTGAAAAGTACTTATTTTCCATGACCCTTCTCACCCCAAGCAAACAATCTGAACAGGAATTTTTTTACCAGTACACTAATGGTGTACCACTTATGACCACTGCAGGAGAAAGAATACTGAGATAGGTAAGACCTTTAGCATGACCTGGTACAGTTATCCTTCTGAGAAAGTTACAATGGAAAAATTCAAAACCCAAAACAGTACAAAAAAAGGAGAAAAAAAAAGGGAAGAAATGAGCTGAAGTACACAAAGACAAATATATATACAAGATTGAAGATTTCCTGCAACCTTACTGTCAAGATGACATACTTGCAAACAATATGTTAGTCAATGGATGTTTCTTACAGGAAGGAAAAATAATTAAAAAACCCTGATCTGAAAAAAATTAAAATAAAAAAATCACATGCCTTTCTGAAAGAATTTTCTTGCCAAATTTCAGTTTGAAAGAAATTATATATATTCTTTCTTTTTGCAGGTTCTGATTAGTATTACTTTCTATGTAGCAAAAAAGTACAGCTTTCTAACTCAATTTACCTTTTTTATGTCTGTGTAACAGTGGTATTTTTCATTAGAAAATCATTCTAATAGAAAAATTCTGAAACAGTTTTAATATGTCTTTATATATGATGTGGGTGCATCCAGATGCACACACACACAGACACATACCCTCAAACAGAACAGTAATCCTTCTCAGATGTTTCTTTTAGTCATTAAGACCACGTCTTAATGTTCAGTAAATGTAATGGCAAAAATCTATTAGAAGCTTATTTTTTAAATAGCCACCCTAAATATTACTAAAATGAAAAGGAACTAGTGAAGTTACCATTTTGATGACATCCTTAGGAGATGGTCATCAAGAATAAGCCAGTTTCTACCTCCTTTTACTCTGCTTCTATCTGCAGTGTGGATGAAATATTTCTCCTTGTACAGGGAGACCCCCACAAAGCTTACTCACTTTGTAAGCCTCACATAAACGTGTTTTCAGGCTTAGTAATGAACAGGCTTTTCATAAGCTTAGTCAACAGGAGTGAAATTCAGCTTTTCCAAGTGTAAGATAGTGCCTGTGGAACAGAAATATTCATTTGCAGAGCAGCCTACGATCTTTCTGGAAATAATACACAGTAACACTCTGCAAACGAGATGTATTATCATTATGCTGATGAGAAGATCAAATATTTCTTTTTCTTCTATAGTCAAAATATTGTTAATGGATGATTTTCTGCCTGGAAGGACATTTTATGAAATTATGTGCTGAGCCCACCACTCCTTGACTGAACAAGATGAAAACAAATGAAAAAAGAAACCTGAGTGAGAACTACTTAATGGGGAAAAAAAATAGAATCAGAAATGGGGATGTTCATTCTTATCGCATGTTATATCTCCTTTGTCTTTCCTTTTAAATCTAGTCTTGTTGAATCATATGTTCTTCAGAGCAGGGACTTTTTATAGCGATTTCAATGAGTCTTGGCAACAATGGTGTATATTCCTAGTTGTTCCTTAGGCATTGTTACAGTATCGATGAATAAAACCAGCAAGGATGTCTGCACTGAAATGCTTGGCAATGCAGGCTGCAGTCTTCAGGGCTACCATCGCATTTCAGTGAGGGTTTAGTAGTTTTAGGTTCTTATTCTTTCAGACTTCGATTTTGTTTGTTTGTTTGATGTATTGCTGTTCCGTGTTTGTTTATTTTCAGAGTTGTCCTGGGAAATTTATACTAGTTAGATTAAATAAAATTATCAGTTAAAAGATTATTTTCTATAATTTTAAATGAATGATACATGAACTATTCTGTCAGTTGAAAGGCAGGATAGTGCTATGCTTAGATAAAGTAGTAGACTTGATGATGATAAAGAGCTATTAAATTTTCTTATGCAAAGATGGAATGAAGATACTAAGAATTATAATGGAAGGCAATATCCTCCCTATACCCACTTCTGGGGTTTTCTGCCAATTAAAAAGAAATATGTAAAAGATGACACCAGCACACTAACATTTGCACACCTTTACTTTGAACACTATAAACTACCTTCAGACTAATTCTACAAGTTCCTTGCCATACCCAAGCATGCCTCCTAATTCTCTTCTAGTTCCACAGTCACACTATGCCAATCAGCCCCTCCCAGGTCGTTGAAGAAAGCAGTAATGACTCCCAGGCTATTTTTCACTTTCAGTTGCTGTTATGGAGTGTTTGAAAACTTGATGAATATCAGAGTGCATTTTAGCATAATACTTAGGAACTGAATAAAACATAGAGATACAGAAAACCAATTGACATGAATGACATATCTCTGCTATCTATTAGAAAGACTGCATACACAATAGTTTTTTGGTTGGAAAAAAGCACAGGATGATTTTACTAGAGCCATTTGCCAGCTGCTCGGTGAATAGGTCAGCAGCATAAGAAAGATAGCTTCCCTGTTAAAAGTGTGAGTTGCATTGCTCATTTGTCATGCACACTCGTGTTCTGAGTGTCAGTCAGTAAAACTGAGGATACAGCTCAGTTTTAATTTCCTTCAGCTTTCTAGTGAAATCATAACGTTGTTCTGATGACGTCTCAGTCTCCTGCAATTTTGTAGTCTTCATTATTACTTCAGTCCAGGATTAAGAAATGTATTGAGATCATGATTTTGATAGAACATACAACAGGATACAATAGGATACGTATTCCATTCTCTGTTATGTTCTTCTATCTCACATACATCTTTTCTTGAACATACAGGGCTCTGAAACATGTTTTATCAATTGCCATGTACAGAATCCTACCAAGCATATAAGTACAGAGAAATAACTACATAAGCCAGCTTTCCTGGTTGCTTGGAGAGATGGAAGGGAACAGCTAAACACCCTGCCTGTTCCCTCACAGGAAGAAGTCAAAACAGCTCCTATCAGACATGTGCCTTCCAAAAAAAACCACGTGCAGCACAAGTTGTATATCACTGATTTAGTCAGTTCTTCCATCTGCAAAGAGCCCAAAATGCTTTACAAACTTTACAAGAAGCATTTCATCCACCACTGAAGTGCAGCTGCCTATGGAGTGAAACTTGGCAGCTGTTTAACAGAACACATAAGTCCTACACAATAGTTTAGGGGGAGAATTTTTTAAGAATAGTGCAGATGGGAATGTAGAGAGGTAGAATATAGTTGCATGAACTGAGTGTATATAAAGATAGGAAATGCAGGTTGGCCAAAAGAATCAAAATTATAAATTTTTTATATCACAAAACTTTTCAGGCATTTTGATTTATGTCTCAGAGAAAATTACTTTGTAAATTTTCAAAGAGTACTATTTTCGTTTTTTCCCTTCCCCACCCTGCTCAGGTCTATTTTAATCACTCTATCCATCTGCATATTAGTTGAGAATGAAGTCATATAAATGCTCAGAGACAGCCACTAAAACCACTATCAATGAGGTTAAATAAATTTTCAGTACACAGAAATATTATTCCACCAAATACAAAACTTTTACATCATTTCCAGAGTTGAAAACCAGGTCTGTAACTCTCATTTACAGATATTTTCCTCGATTTTCTATAGCATAAAATTCTCATTTTGCCTCTTCAGGATCATATTTTTAATGATTTTTTTTTTTCCACAAAGAAAACATTTAATAGGCTCAAATTTATACTAACCCATTCAGTGATTTAATTTTGCAGAAATTGTACAGGGAAAGCAAAGAGAAAGGGAAACAAAACTTTGGATTCTCTTATTCTTTTTTGGCTCTTATATGAACCCCTTTAGGAATTGCATACATTAGAATGCACCAGCACCATACCTATGCTGCTAAGTTAAACCTAGAATAATAGAATAATTCAGGTTGGAAGGGATATTTAAAGTCATCTAGTCCAAATCCTCCTGCAATAAGAA